>NW_026288984.1:0-5715 GCF_023373465.1 Oncorhynchus keta | reverse complement strand
GGGTACTATAGGTTATGCAGGGGAAAGTAAGGGGTACTATAGATTATTATGCAGGGAAAGTAAGGGGTACTATAGATCATTATACAGGGAGAAGTAAGGGGTACTATAGATCATTATACAGGAAAGTAAGGGTACTATAGATTATTATGCAGGAAAGTAAGGGGTCACATCTATAGATTATTATACAGGAAAGTAAGGGGTACTATAGATTATTATGCAGGAAAGTAAGGGGTACTATAGATTATTATGCAGGGAAAGTAAGGGCACTATAGATTATTATGCAGAAAGTTACTGAATGTACTATAGATTATTATGCAGGAAAGTAAGGGTACTATAGATTATTATACAGGGAAGTAAGGGTACTATAGATTATTATGCACGAAAGTAAGGGTACTATAGATTATTATGCAGGGAAAGTAAGGGTACTATAGATTATGCAGGTAAAGTAAGGGGTACTATATATTATTATGCAGGAAAGTAAGGGGTACTATATTATTATGCAGGGAAAGTAAGGGTACTATAGATTATTGTACTAAGGTACTATAGGTATTATGCAGGAAAGTAAGGGGTACTATATTATTATGATAAGGTACTATATATGCAGGAAAGTAAATAGTTATTATACAGGAAAGTAAGGGTACTATAGATTATTATGCAGGGAAAGTAAGGGGTACTATAGATTATTATGCAGGGGAAGTAAGGGGTACTATAGATTATTATGCAGGGAAAGTAAGGGGTACTATAGATCATTATGCAGTGAAAGTAAGGGGTACTATAGATTATTATGCAGGGAAAGTAAGGGGTACTATAGATTATTATGCAGGGAAAGTACTGCGAACTGTAGATTATTATGCAGGGTAAGTAAGGGGTACTATAGATTACTATGCAGGGAAAGTAAGGGGTACTATAGATTACTATGCAGGAAAAGTAAGGGGTACTATAGATTATTATGCAGGGAAAGTAAGGGGTACTATAGATTATTATACAGTGAAAGTACTGGGAACTATAGATTATTATGCAGGGAAAGTAAGGGGTACTATAGATTATTATGCAGGGAAAGTAAGGGGTACTATAGATTACTATGCAGGGAAAGTAAGGGGTACTATAGATTACTATGCAGGGAAAGTAAGGGGTACTATAGATTATTATGCAGGGAAAGGGAGTAAGGGTACTATAGATATTATACAGTGAAAGTACTGGGAACTATAGATTATTATGCAGGAAAGTAAGGGGTACTATAGATTATTATGCAGGAGAAGTAAGGGGTACTTTAGATTATTATGCAGGGAAAGTAAGGGGTACTATAGATTATTATGCGGGGAAAGTAAGGGGTACAATAGATTATTATACAGGGAAAGTACTGGGAACTATAGATTATTATGCAGGGAAAGTAAGGGGTACTATAGATTATTATGCAGGGAAATTAAGGGGTACTATAGATTATTATGCAGGGGAAGTACTGGGAACTATAGATCATTATGCAGGGAAAGTAAGGGGTACTATAGATTATCATGCGAGGAAAGTAAGGGGTACAATAGATTATTATACAGATTATTATGCAGGGAAAGTAAGGGGTACTATAGATTATTATGCAGGAAAGGGTAATAGATTATTATGCAGGAAAGTACTATAGATTATTATGCAGGGGAAGTAAGGGTACTATAGATCATTATGCAGGGAAAGTAAGGGTACTATAGATTATTATACAGGAAAGTAAGGGTACTATAGATTATTATGCAGGGAAAGTAAGGGGTACTATAGATTATTATGCAGGAAAGTAAGGGGTACTATAGATTATTATGCAGGGAAAGTAAGGGGTACTATAGATTTATTATACAGGAAAGTAAGGGGTACTATAGATTATTATGCAGGGAAAGTAAGGGGTACTATAGATTATTATGCAGGGAAAGTAAGGGTACTATAGATTATTATGCAGGAAAGTAAGGGGTACTATAGATTATTATGCAGTGAAAGTAAGGGTACTATAGATTATTATGCAGGAAAAGTAAGGGGTACTATAGATTATTATGCAGGAAAGTAAGGGTACTATAGATTATTATGCAGGGAAAGTAGTAGGGTACTATAGATTATTATGCAGGAAAAGTAAGGGTACTATAGATTACTATGCAGGGAAAGTAAGGGCACTATAGATTATTATGCAGGGAAAGTAAGGGGTACTATAGATTATTATACAGGAAAGTAAGGGGTACTATAGTTATTATACAGGAAAATAAGGGGTACTATAGGTATTATGCAGGGAAAGTAAGGGGTACTATAGATTATTATGCAGGGAAAGTAAGGGGGTACTATAGATTACTATGCAGAAAGTAAGGTACTATAGATACTATGCAGGAAAAAGGGGTACTATTATCTATTGAGGAAAGTAAGGGTACTATAGATTATTATGCAGGGTAAAGGCAGGAAAGTAAGGGTACTATAGATAAGGGTATATAGATTATTATACAGGGAAAGGAAGGGGTACTATAGGTATTATGCAGGGAAAGTAAGGGGTACTATAGATTATTATGAGGAAAGTAAGGGTACTATAGATTATTATGCAGGGAAAGTAAGGGGTACTATAGATTATTATACAGGGAAAGTAAGGGGTACTATAGATTATTATGCAGGGAAAGTAAGGGTACTATAGATTATTATGCAGGGGAAGTAAGGGTACTATAGATTATTATGCAGGGAAAGTAAGGGTACTATAGATTATTATGCAGGAAAGTAAGGGGTACTATAGATTATTATACAGGGAAAGTAAGGTACTATAGATTATTATGCAGGGAAAATACAAGGGTACTATAGATTATTATGCAGGAAAGTAGGTATTTCTCGGTACTATAGATTATTATGCAGGGAAAGTAAGGGGTACTATAGATTATTATGCAGGGAAAGCTATAGATTATTATGCAGGAAAGTAAGGGTACTATAGATTATTATACAGGAAAAGTAAGGGGTAATATAGATTATTATGCAGGGAAAGCGCATAAATAAAATTACCATATGCAGGGAAAGTAAGGGTACTATAGATTATTATGCAGGGAAAGTAGAAGGGGTACTATAGATTATTATGCAGGGAAAGTAAGGGTACTATAGATTATTATACAGGGAAAGTAAGGGGTACTATAGATTATTATACAGGGAAGTAAGGGGTAAGGGTTACTATAGATTATTATGCAGGGAAAGTAAGGGTACTATAGATTATTATGCAGGAAAGTAAGGGCACTATAGATTATTATGCAGGAAAGTAAGGGTACTATAGATTATTATACAGGAAAGTAAGGGTACTATAGATTATTATGCAGGGAAAGTACTAGATTATTATACAGGGAAAGTACTATAGATTATTATGCAGGAAAGTAAGGGGTACTATAGATTATTATGCAGGAAAGTAAGGGGTACTATAGATTATTATGCAGGGAAAGTAAGGGTACTATAGATTATTATGCAGGAAAGTAAGGGTACTATAGATTATTATGCAGGAAAGTAAGGGTACTATATTATTATGCAGGAAAGTAAGGGTACTATAGATTATTATGCAGGGAAAGTAAGGGTACTATAGATTATATGCTAAAGCAAGGGGTACTATAGATTATTATGCAGGAAAGTAAGGGGTACTATAGATTATTATGCAGGAAAGTAAGGGCACTATAGATTATTATGCAGGAAAGTAAGGGCACTATAGATTATTATGCAGGGAAAGTAAGGGGTACTATAGATTATTATGCAGGGAAAATAAGGGGTACTATAGATTATTATGCAGGGAAAGTAAGGGGTACTATAGATTATTATGCAGGGAAACTGTAGTAAGGGGTACTATAGATTATTATGCAGGGAAAGTAAGGGGTACTATAGATTATTATACAGGGAAAGTAAGGGAACTATAGATTATTATGCAGGGAAAGTAAGGGTACTATAGATTATTATGCTATGCTATAGAGGGAAGTAAGATTGTATTATAAGGGGTACTATAGATTACTATGCAGGGAAAGTAAGGATTTACTAAGGGGTACTATAGATTACTATGCAGGGAAAGTAAGGGGTACTATAGATTATTATGCAGGGAAAGTAAGGGTACTATAGATTATTATACAGTGAAAGTACTGGGAACTATAGATTATTATGCAGGGAAAGTAAGGGGTACTATGGCAGGGAAAGTATTATAGATTATTATGCAGGGAAAGTAAGGGGTACTATAGATTATTATGCAGGGAAAGTAAAGGGTACTAGATTATTATGCAGGAAAGTTATTAGATAAGGGAAAGTAAGGGGTACTATAGATTATTATGCAGGAAAGTAAGGGGTACTATAGATTATTATACAGGAAAGTACTAGTAAAACTATAGATTATTATGCAGGAAAGTAAGGGTACTATAGATGGCCATGCAGGAAGTAAGGTGTACCATAGTACTATAGATTATTATGCAGGGAAAGTAAGGGTACTATAGATTATTATGCAGGGAAAGTAAGGGGCACTATAGATTATTATACAGGGAAAGTATGGCACTATAGATTATTATGCAGGGAAGGGGGTACTATAGATTATTATGCAGGAAAGTAAGGGGTACTATAGATTATTATGCAGGAAAGTAAAAATTATTATGCAGAAAGTACTATAGATTATTATGCAGGGAAAGTAAGGGTACTATAGACTATAGTGTATACAGGGGAAAGTAAAAATTTACAGGGGAAAGTAAGGTACTATAGATTATTATGCAGGGAAAGTAAGGGTACTATAGATTATTATGCAGAAAAGTAAGGGGTACTATAGGTGTTATGCAGGGAAGTAAAGGGTACTATAGATAAGGAAAGTAAGGGTACTATAGGTCATTATGCAGGGAAAGTAAGGGTACTATAGATTATTATACTTGGAAAGTAAACTATAGATTATTATGCAGGAAAGTACTGCGAACTATAGATTATTATGCAGGAAAGTAAGGGGTACTATAGATTACTAAGCAGGGAAAGTTACTATAGATTACTATGCAGGGGAAAGTAAGAGGTACTATAGATTATTATGCTTGGAAAGTAAGGGGTACTATAGATTATTATACAGGGAAAGTAAAGGTACTATAGATTATTATGCAGGAAAGTAAGAAGTACTATAGATTATTATGCAGAAATGCATGGGAGTACTATAGATTATTATACAGAAAGTAAATTAATATATACACAGGGGAAAGTAAGGGGTACTATAGGTGTATGCAAGGAAAATAGAACTATAGATTACTATGCAGGGAAGTAAGAGAACACCTATTATGCAGGGAAAGTAAGAGGTACTATAGATTATTATACAGGGAAAGTAAGGGTGGATTATTATGTACAGGAAAATAGGAGAAATTGCTATAGATTATTATACAGGAAAGTAAGGGTACTACGAGTTATTATACAAGGAAAAGCTAGAGGTGCTATAGATTATTATGCAGGGAAAGGAAGGGTACTACTAGGTGTTATGCAGGAAAGTAAAGGGGTACTATAGGTGTGCAGGAAGATACTGCGAACTGTAGATTATTATGCAGGGTAAGTAGAGGTACTATAGATTACTAAACTTGAGGAAAGTAAGGGGGTACTATGGAGGTACTGGGGAAAGTAGAGTACTATAGGTATTATGCAGGAAAGTAAGGAACACTATGAGTGTATACAGTGAGTACTGGGAACTATAGATTATTATGCAGGAAAGTACGGGGTACTATAGATTATTATGCAGGGAAA
>NW_026288983.1:42500-79692 GCF_023373465.1 Oncorhynchus keta | reverse complement strand
GCTGCTGTCCTGCTGATAGAGTGTATAACATAGGCCCCCGCCCCGTGTCTTACCAGAGGCTGCTGTTCTGTCCTGCTGATAGAGTGTATAACATAGACCTCCGCCCCGTGTCTTACCAGAGGCCGCTGTTCTGTCCTGCTGATAGAGTGTATAACATAGACCCCGCCCCGTGTCTTACCAGAGGCTGCTGTTCTGTCCTGCTGATAGAGTGTATAACATAGGCCCCCGCCCCGTGTCTTACCAGAGGCTGCTGTTCTGTCCTGCTGATAGAGTGTATAACATAGACCCCGCCCGTGTCTTACCAGAGGCTGCTGTCCCTGCTGATAGAGTGTATAACATAGACCCCCGCCCCGTGTCTTATAACCAGAGGCTGCTGTCCTGCTGATAGAGTGTATAACATAGACCCCCGCCCGTGTGTCCAGAGGCTGTTCTATCCTGCAGAGGCTGCTGTTCTATCCTGCTGATAGAGTGTATAACATAGACCCCCGCCCCGTGTCTTACCAGAGGCTGCTGTTCTGTCCTGCTGATAGAGTGTATAACATAGGCCCGACCTGGTGTCTTACCAGAGGCTGCTGTTCTATCCTGCTGATAGAGTGTATAACATAGACCCCCGCCCGTGGCCCCTGCCGCCCCGTGTCTTACCAGAGGCTGCTGTTCTATCCTGCTGATAGAGTGTATAACATAGACCCCCCCCGTGTCTTACCAGAGGCTGCTGTTCCTGCCGATAGAGTATATAACATAGACCCCGCCCCGTGTCTTACCAGAGGCTGCTGTCCTGCCTGATAGAGTGTATAACATAGACCCCCGCCCCGTGTCTTACCAGAGGCTGCTGTTCTGTCCTGCTGATAGAGTGTATAACATAGGCCCCGCCCCGTGTCTTACCAGAGGCTGCTGTTCTATCCTGCTGATAGAGTGTATAACATAGGCCCCCGCCCCGAGGCTGTCTCAGCAGAGGCTGCTGTTCTATCCTGCTGATAGAGTGTATAACATAGACCCCCGCCCCGTGTCTTACCAGAGGCTGCTGTTCTATCCTGCCTATAGAGTGTATAATATAGACCCCCGCCCCGTGTCTTACCAGAGGCTGCTGTTCTGTCCTGCTGATAGAGTGTATAACATAGGCCCCGCGTGTCCCAGAGGCTGCTGTTACCAGAGGCTGCTGTTCTATCCTGCTGATAGAGTGTATAACATAGGCCCCCGCCCCGTGTCTTACCAGAGGCTGCTGTTCTATCCTGCCTATAGAGTGTATAGGCCCCCGCCCGTGTCTTACCAGAGGCTGCTTCTATCCTGCTGATAGAGTGTATAACATAGACCCCGCCCCGTGTCTCAGCAGAGGCTGTTCTATCCTGCTGATAGAGTGTATAACATAGACCCCGCCCCCGTGTCTTACCAGAGGCTGCTGTTCTATCCTGCTGATAGAGTGTATAACATAGACCCCCGCCCCGTGTCTTACCAGAGGCTGCTGTTCTATCCTGCTGATAGAGTGTACAGACATAGACCCCCCGCCCCGTGTCTTACCAGAGGCTGCTGTTCTATCCTGCTGATAGAGTGTGTATAACATAGACCCCCACCCCGTGTCTTACCAGAGGCTGCTGTTCTATCCTGCTGATAGAGTGTATAACATAGACCCCGCCCCGTGTCTTACCAGAGGCTGCTGTTCTATCCTGCTGATAGAGTGTATAACATAGACCTCCGCCCCGTGTCTTACCAGAGGCTGCTGTTCTGTCCTGCTGATAGAGTGTATAACATAGGCCCCTGCCCCGTGTCTTACCAGAGGCTGCTGTTCTGTCCTGCTGATAGAGTGTATAACATAGACCCCCGCCCCCGTGTCTTACCAGAGGCTGCTGTTCTATCCTGCCGATAGAGTGTATAACATAGACCCCGCCTCGTGTCTTACCAGAGGCTGCTGTTCTGTCCTGCTGATAGAGTGTATAACATAGACCCCCGCCCCGTGTCTTACCAGAGGCTGCTGTTCTATTCTGCTGATAGAGTGTATAACATAGACCTCCTGCTCCGTGTCTTACCAGAGGCTGCTGTTCTATTCTGCTGATAGAGAGTGTATAACATAGACCCCGCCCCGTGTCTTACCAGAGGCTGCTGTTCTATCCTGCTGATAGAGTGTATAACATAGACCTTCGCCCGTGTCTTACCAGAGGCTGCTGTCCTGCTGATAGAGTGTATAACATAGACCCCGCCCCGTGTCTTACCAGAGGCTGCTGTTCTATCCTGCCGATAGAGTGTATAACATAGACCCCCGCCCCGTGTCTTACCAGAGGCTGCTGTTCTATCCTGCCGATAGAGTGTATAACATAGACCCCCGCCCCGTGTCTTACCAGAGGCTGCTGTTCTATCCTGCCGATAGAGTGTATAACATAGACCCCCCCCCGTGTCTTACCAGAGGCTGCTGTTCTATCCTGCCGATAGAGTGTATTACATAGACCCCCGCCCCGTGTCTTACCAGAGGCTGCTGTTCTGTCCTGCTGATAGAGTGTATAACATAGGCCCCCGCCCGTGTCTTACCAGAGGCTGCTGTTCTATCCTGCCGATAGAGTGTATAACATAGACCCCGCCCGTGTCTTACCAGAGGCTGCTGTTCTATCCTGCCGATAGAGTGTATAACATAGACCCCCGCCCCGTGTCTTACCAGAGGCTGCTGTTCTGTCCTGCTGATAGAGTGTATAACATAGGCCCCCGCCCCGTGTCTTACCAGAGGCTGCTGTTCTATCCTGCCGATAGAGTGTATAACATAGACCCCCGCCCCGTGTCTTACCAGAGGCTGCTGTTCTATCCTGCCGATAGAGTGTATAACATAGACCCCCGCCCCGTGTCTTACCAGAGGCTGCTGTTCTATCCTGCCGATAGAGTGTATAACATAGACCCCCCACCCCGTGTCTTACCAGAGGCTGCTGTTCTATCCTGCTGATAGAGTGTATAACATAGACCCCCGCCCCATGTCTTACCAGAGGCTGCTGTTCTATCCTGCTGATAGAGTGTATAACATAGACCCCCGCCCCGTGTCTTACCAGAGGCTGCTGTTCTATCCTGCCGATAGAGTGTATAACATAGACCCCCGCCCCGTGTCTTACCAGAGGCTGCTGTTCTGTCCTGCTGATAGAGTGTATAACATAGGCCCCCGCCCCGTGTCTTACCAGAGGCTGCTGTTCTATCCTGCCGATAGAGTGTATAACATAGACCCCGCCCCGTGTCTTACCAGAGGCTGCTGTTCTATCCTGCCGATAGAGTGTATAACATAGACCCCCGCCCCGTGTCTTACCAGAGGCTGCTGTTCTGTCCTGCTGATACAGTGTATAACATAGACCCCGCCCCGTGTCTTACCAGAGGCTGCTGTTCTATCCTGCCGATAGAGTGTATAACATAGACCCCGCCCCGTGTCTTACCAGAGGCTGCTGTTCTATCCTGCCGATAGAGTGTATAACATAGACCCCGCCCCGTGTCTTACCAGAGGCTGCTGTTCTATCCTGCCGATAGAGTGTATAACATAGACCCCCGCCCGTGTCTTACCAGAGGCTGCTGTTCTATCCTGCCGATAGAGTGTATAACATAGACCCCACCCCGTGTCTTACCAGAGGCTGCTGTTCTGTCCTGCTGATACAGTGTATAACATAGACCCCCGCCCCGTGTCTTACCAGAGGCTGCTGTTCTATCCTGCCGATAGAGTGTATAACATAGACCCCGCCCCGTGTCTTACCAGAGGCTGCTGTTCTATCCTGCCGATAGAGTGTATAACATAGACCCCCGCCCCGTGTCTTACCAGAGGCTGCTGTTCTGTCCTGCTGATAGAGTGTATAACATAGGCCCCCGCCCCGTGTCTTACCAGAGGCTGCTGTTCTGTCCTGCTGATAGAGTGTATAACATAGGCCCCCGCCCCGTGTCTTACCAGAGGCTGCTGTTCTATCCTGCCGATAGAGTGTATAACATAGACCCCCACCCCGTGTCTTACCAGAGGCTGCTGTTCTGTCCTGCTGATAGAGTGTATAACATAGACCCCCGCCCCGTGTCTTACCAGAGGCTGCTGTTCTATCCTGCTGATAGAGTGTATAACATAGACCCCGCCCCATGTCTTACCAGAGGCTGCTGTTCTATCCTGCCGATAGAGTGTATAACATAGACCCCCGCCCGTGTCTTACCAGAGGCTGCTGTTCTATCCTGCCGATAGAGTGTATAACATAGACCCCCGCCCCATGTCTTACCAGAGGCTGCTGTTCTATCCTGCTGATAGAGTGTATAACATAGACCCCGCCCGTGTCTTACCAGAGGCTGCTGTTCTATCCTGCTGATAGAGTGTATAACATAGACCCCCGCCCCGTGTCTTACCAGAGGCTGCTGTTCTATCCTGCTGATAGAGTGTATAACATAGACCCCGCCCGTGTCTTACCAGAGGCTGCTGTTCTGTCCTGCTGATAGAGTGTATAACATAGACCCCCGCCCCGTGTCTTACCAGAGGCTGCTGTTCTATCCTGCTGATAGAGTGTATAACATAGACCCCCGCCCCGTGTCTTACCAGAGGCTGCTGTTCTGTCCTGCTGATAGAGTGTATAACATAGACCCCCCCGCCCTGTGTCTTACCAGAGGCTGCTGTTCTATCCTGCTGATAGAGTGTATAACATAGACCCCGCCCCGTGTCTTACCAGAGGCTGCTGTTCTGTCCTGCTGATAGAGTGTATAACATAGACCCCGCCCCGTGTCTTACCAGAGGCTGCTGTTCTATCCTGCTGATAGAGTGTATAACATAGGCCCCGCCCGTGTCTTACCAGAGGCTGCTGTTCTGTCCTGCTGATAGAGTGTATAACATAGACCCCCGCCTGTGTCTTACCAGAGGCTGCTGTTCTATCCTGCTGATAGAGTGTATAACATAGACCCCCGCCCCGTGTCTTACCAGAGGCTGCTGTTCTGTCCTGCTGATAGAGTGTATAACATAGACCCCCGCCCCGTGTCTTACCAGAGGCTGCTGTTCTATCCTGCTGATAGAGTGTATAACATAGACCCCCGCCCCGTGTCTTACCAGAGGCTGCTGTTCTGTCCTGCTGATAGAGTGTATAACATAGACCCCCGCCCCGTGTCTTACCAGAGGCTGCTGTTCTATCCTGCCGATAG
The DNA here is from genome assembly GCF_023373465.1 of Oncorhynchus keta. NCBI lineage: Eukaryota > Metazoa > Chordata > Actinopteri > Salmoniformes > Salmonidae > Oncorhynchus > Oncorhynchus keta. The sequence goes on along the minus strand of NW_026288983.1, from coordinate 74,580 downwards.
AGTGTATAACATAGACCTCCACCCCGTGTCTTACCAGAGGCTGCTGTTCTATCCTGCTTATAGAGTGTATAACATAGACCCCGCCCCGTGTCTTACCAGAGGCTGCTGTTCTATCCTGCTGATAGAGTGTATAACATAGACCCCCGCCCCGTGTCTTACCAGAGGCTGCTGTTCTGTCCTGCTGATAGAGTGTATAACATAGACCCCCGCCCCGTGTCTTACCAGAGGCTGCTGTTCTATCCTGCTGATAGAGTGTATAACATAGACCCCGCCCCGTGTCTTACCAGAGGCTGCTGTTCTGTCCTGCTGATAGAGTGTATAACATAGACCCCCGCCCGTGTCTTACCAGAGGCTGCTGTTCTGTCCTGCTGCTGATAGAGTGTATAACATAGACCCCCGCCCCGTGTCTTACCAGAGGCTGCTGTTCTATCCTGCCTATAGAGTGTATAACATAGACCCCCGCCCCGTGTCTTACCAGAGGCTGCTGTTCTGTCCTGCTGATAGAGTGTAAAACCCACCAACTGTATGTTCTTCATGTCGTCGTTCAGCCACGACTCGTGAAACATAAGATATTACAGTTTTTAATGTCCCGTTGCTAGGATAAACGTGCCTTCAGTTCATCCCATTTACTTTCCAGCAACAGCAAGGTCAGATTAGCCACTCGTCACCTGATCCTCACAAGGCACCCTGATCTCTTTCTGTGAAATCTCTGTTTCCTTCTTCAGCGAATCACTGGGATCTGGGCCTGGTCAGGTGTCTGTAGTAGTTTAACCCTCCTGTAGTAGTAATATACCCTCCTGTAGTAATATCACCCTCCTGTAGTAGTATCACCCTCCTCCTGCAGTAGTATAGCCCTCCTGTAGTAGTATCTCCCCTGCAGTAGTATAGCCTCCTGTAGTAGTATCTCCCTCCTGCAGTAGTATAGCCCTCCTGTAGTAGTATCTCCCTCCTGCAGTAGTATAGCCCTCCTGTAGTAGTATCTCCTCCTGCAGTAGTATAGCCCTCCTGTAGTAGTATCTCCTCCTGCAGTAGTATAGCCCTCCTGCAGTAGTATAGCCCTCCTGTAGTATAACCCTCCTGTAGTAGAACCACGGGGATCTGGGCCTGGTCTGGTGTCTGTAGTAGTTTAACCCTCCTGTAGTAGTGATATATTCCCTCCTGTAGTAATATCACCTCCTGCAGTAGTATACCCCTCCTGTAGTAGTATCTCCCTCCTGCAGTAGTATAGCCCTCCTGTAGTAGTATCTCCCTCCTGCAGTAGTATTGCCCTCCTGTAGTAGTATCACCCTCCTGTAGTAGTATAGCCCTCCTGTAGTAGTATAGCCCTCCTGTAGTAGTATCACCTCCTGTAGTAGTATCTCCCTCCTGTAGTAGTATCCCTCCTGTAGTAGTATCAACCTCCTGTAGTAGTATAGCCCTCCTGTAGTAGTATACCCTCCTGTAGTAGTATCACCCTCCTGTAGTAGTATCACCCTCCTGTAGTAGTATCGCCCTCCTGTAGTAGTATCACCTCCTGTAGTAGTATCGCCCTCCTGTAGTAGTATCACCCTCCTGTAGTAGTATAGCCCTCCTGTAGTAGTATCACCCTCCTGTAGTAGTATCCCTCCTGTAGTATCGCCCCTCCTGTAGTAGTATCGCCCTCCTGTAGTAGTATCGCCCTCCTGTAGTAGTATCGCCCTCCTGTAGTAGTATCGCCTCCTGTAGTAGTATTGCCCTCCTGTAGTAGTATCGCCTCCTGTAGTAGTATCGCCCTCCTGTAGTAGTATCACCCTCCTGTAGTAGTATCACCCTCCTGTAGTAGTATCTCCCTCCTGTAGTAGTATAGCCCTCCTGTAGTAGTATCTCCCCTGCAGTAGTATAGCCCTCCTGTAGTAGTATCTCCTCCTGCAGTAGTATAGCCTCCTGTAGTAGTATCTCCCTCCTGCAGTAGTATAGCCCTCCTGTAGTAGTATCTCCTCCTGCAGTAGTATAGCCCTCCTGTAGTAGTATCTCCCTCCTGCAGTAGTATAGCCCTCCTGCAGTAGTATAGCCCTCCTGTAGTATAACCCTCCTGTAGTAGAACCACGGGGATCTGGGCCTGGTCTGGTGTCTGTAGTAGTTTAACCCTCCTGTAGTAGTGATATATTCCCTCCTGTAGTAATATCACCCTCCTGCAGTAGTATACCCTCCTGTAGTAGTATCTCCCTCCTGCAGTAGTATAGCCCTCCTGTAGTAGTATCTCCCTCCTGCAGTAGTATTGCCCTCCTGTAGTAGTATCACCCTCCTGTAGTAGTATAGCCCTCCTGTAGTAGTATAGCCCTCCTGTAGTAGTATCACCCTCCTGTAGTAGTATCTCCCTCCTGTAGTAGTATAGCCCTCCTGTAGTAGTATCAACCTCCTGTAGTAGTATAGCCCTCCTGTAGTAGTATACCCCTCCTGTAGTAGTATCACCTCCTGTAGTAGTATCACCCTCCTGTAGTAGTATCACCCTCCTGTAGTAGTATCACCCTCCTGTAGTAGTATCACCCTCCTGTAGTAGTATAGCCCTCCTGTAGTAGTATATATCCCTCCTGTAGTAGTATCACCCTCCTGTAGTAGTATTGCCCTCCTGTAGTAGTATCTCCCTCCTGTAGTAGTATCACCCTCCTGTAGTAGTATCACCCTCCTGTAGTAGTATCGCCCTCCTGTAGTAGTATCGCCCTCCTGTAGTAGTATCGCCTCCTGTAGTAGTATCACCCTCCTGTAGTAGTATCGCCCTCCTGTAGTAGTATTGCCCTCCTGTAGTAGTATCGCCCTCCTGTAGTAGTATCGCCCTCCTGTAGTAGTATCACCCTCCTGTAGTAGTATCACCCTCCTGTAGTAGTATCTCCCTCCTGTAGTAGTATAGCCCTCCTGTAGTAGTATCTCCCCTGCAGTAGTATAGCCCTCCTGTAGTAGTATCTCCCTCCTGCAGTAGTATAGCCCTCCTGTAGTAGTATCTCCCTCCTGCAGTAGTATAGCCCTCCTGTAGTAGTATCTCCCTCCTGCAGTAGTATAGCCCTCCTGTAGTAGTATCTCCCTCCTGCAGTAGTATAGCCCTCCTGCAGTAGTATAGCCCTCCTGTAGTATAACCCTCCTGTAGTAGAACCACGGGGATCTGGGCCTGGTCTGGTGTCTGTAGTAGTTTAACCCTCCTGTAGTAGTGATATTTCCTCCTGTAGTAATATCACCCTCCTGCAGTAGTATACCCCTCCTGTAGTAGTATCTCCCTCCTGCAGTAGTATAGCCCTCCTGTAGTAGTATCTCCTCCTGCAGTAGTATTGCCCTCCTGTAGTAGTATCACCCTCCTGTAGTAGTATAGCCCTCCTGTAGTAGTATAGCCCTCCTGTAGTAGTATCACCCTCCTGTAGTAGTATCTCCTCCTGTAGTAGTATAGCCCTCCTGTAGTAGTATCAACCTCCTGTAGTAGTATAGCCCTCCTGTAGTAGTATACCCCTCCTGTAGTAGTATCACCCTCCTGTAGTAGTATCACCCTCCTGTAGTAGTATCACCCTCCTGTAGTAGTATCACCCTCCTGTAGTAGTATCACCCTCCTGTAGTAGTATAGCCCTCCTGTAGTAGTATATATCCCTCCTGTAGTAGTATCACCCTCCTGTAGTAGTATCGCCCTCCTGTAGTAGTATCTCCCTCCTGTAGTAGTATCACCCTCCTGTAGTAGTATCGCCCTCCTGTAGTAGTATCGCCCTCCTGTAGTAGTATCGCCCTCCTGTAGTAGTATCACCCTCCTGTAGTAGTATCGCCCTCCTGTAGTAGTATTGCCCTCCTGTAGTAGTATCGCCCTCCTGTAGTAGTATCGCCCTCCTGTAGTAGTATCACCCTCCTGTAGTAGTATCACCCTCCTGTAGTAGTATCTCCTCCTGTAGTAGTATAGCCCTCCTGTAGTAGTATCACCCTCCTGTAGTAGTATCACCCTCCTGTAGTAGTATCGCCCTCCTGTAGTAGTATCACCCTCCTGTAGTAGTATCACCCTCCTGTAGTAGTATCGCCCTCCTGTAGTAGTATCACCCTCCTGTAGTAGTATCACCCTCCTGTAGTAGTATCACCCTCCTGTAGTAGTATAGCCCTCCTGTAGTAGTATAGCCCTCCTGTAGTAGTATCACCCTCCTGTAGTAGTATAGCCCTCCTGTAGTAGTATAGCCCTCCTGTAGTAGTATCACCCTCCTGTAGTAGTATAGCCCTCCTGTAGTAGTATAGCCCTCCTGTAGTAGTATCACCCTCCTGTAGTAGTATCACCCTCCTGTAGTAGTATCACCCTCCTGTAGTAGTATAGCCCTCCTGTAGTAGTATCACCCTCCTGTAGTAGTATCACCCTCCTGTAGTAGTATCGCCCTCCTGTAGTAGTATCACCCTCCTGTAGTAGTATAGCCCTCCTGTAGTAGTATCTCCTCCCGTCCGACTCATTGAGGAAGAACTCTTCGTCCTGTAGTAGTATCACCCTCCTGTAGTAGTATAGCCCTCCTGTAGTAGTATAGCCCTCCTGTAGTAGTATCACCCTCCTGTAGTAGTATCACCCTCCTGTAGTAGTATCACCCTCCTGTAGTACTATCACCCTCCTGTAGTAGCATAGCCCTCCTGTAGTAGTATCACCCTCCTGTAGTAGTATAGCCCTCCTGTAGTAGTATCTCCCTCCCGTCCGACTCATTGAGGAAGAACTCTTCGTCCTGGTCGAAGTGAGTAATTCTAATGTCCAGGACTTATTTTCGGTCGTAAGAGACGGTAGCAGCAATATTATGTACAAAGCAAGTTACGAACGACGTAAAAAAAAAAAACCTAATAAAATAATATGGTTTGTTAAAAGCCTGTAAGACGCCATCGCAATTCTCCATCACATCACTAGACAACTGTGTTGAAGCACTGAGAAACATTAACAAGAAGAAGCATTAAGTCTTCTCATTTGAAATGCATGACAGCGCTGTTCACAAGTCAAAGCTAATATACCGAGAAATAAAACACTGAATATAAAACGTTCTCCAGTTCTCACGTTAACAGGAGAACATCTAAAGATTAATAGAGTTTAAAGGCTTGTCAAATTAATTACGTTTTTAATCTTCGCTGTAGGAAAGGTGAGGATGAGAAAGGAGGCTACCAAACAATTAATGTGCATCCTAAATCGCACACTATTCCCTACTTCTGGTATCCTAAATCGCACACTATTCCCTACTTCTGGTATCCTAAATCGCACACTATTCCCAAGTTCTGGTCAACAGTAGTGCACCATATAGGGAACAGGGTTACATTGGGACACACCCTTAACGACTGAGGTAAGGAGGGCATATAGCAGATCAAACCAGCCTTGTTTTCAGGGTCTGTCTGCCTGTCTGGGGAGGAATGGAATGAGAAACACGCTGTTTCACCTTTTACAAAACAAATGGAGCCTGTCATCACTGTGGATACCAGGGGTAGTTTACAACCCAATGAAACCTAACCGAGGGTAGTTTACAACCCAATGAAACCTAACCGAGGGTAGCAGGGGTAGTTAACAACCCAATGAAACCTAACCGAGGGTAGCAGGGGTAGTTAACAACCCAACGAAACCTAACCGAGGGTAGCAGGGCTAGTTTACAACCCAATGAAACCTAACCGAGGGTAGTTTACAACCCAATGAAACCTAACCGAGGGTAGCAGGGGTAGTTAACAACCCAATGAAACCTAACCGAGGGTAGCAGGGGTAGTTTACAACCCAATGAAACCTAACCGAGGGTAGCAGGGGTAGTTAACAACCCAACGAAACCTAACCGAGGGTAGCAGGGCTAGTTTACAACCCAATGAAACCTAACCGAGGGTAGTTTACAACCCAATGAAACCTAACCAAGGGTAGTTTACAACCCAATGAAACCTAACCAAGGGTAGTTAACAACCCAATGAAACCTAACCGAGGGTAGTTTACAACCCAATGAAATCTAACCAAGGGTAGTTTACAACCCAATGAAACCTAACCGAGGGTAGCAGGGGTAGTTAACAACCCAATGAAACCTAACCGAGGGTAGTTTACAACCCAATGAAACCTAACCGAGGGTAGCAGGGTAGTTAACAACCCAATGAAACCTAACCGAGAGTAGCGGGGTTAGTTAACAACCCAATGAAACCTAACCGAGGGTAGCAGGGCTAGTTTACAACCCAATGAAACCTAACCGAGGGTAGCAGGGCTAGTTTACAACCCAATGAAACCTAACCGAGGGTAGCAGGGTAGTTTACAACCCAATGAAACCTAACCGAGGGTAGTTTACAACCCAATGAAACCTAACCGAGGGTAGCAGGGGTAGTTTACAACCCAATGAAACCTAACCGAGGGTAGCATGGTAGTTTACAACCCAATGAAACCTAACCGAGGGTAGCAGGGGTAGTTAACAACCCAATGAAACCTAACCGAGGGTAGCAGGGGTAGTTTACAACCCAATGAAACCTAACCGAGGGTAGCAGGGGTAGTTAACAACAACCCAATGAAACATAACCGAGGGTAACAGGGGTAGTTTACAACCCAATGAAACCTAACAGGAGAACATCTAAAGATTAATAGAGTTTAAAGGCTTGTCAAATTAATTACGTTTTTTAATCTTCGCTGTAGGAAAGGTGAGGATGAGAAAGGGAGGCTACCAAACAATTAATGTGCGAGGGGTAGTTTACAACCCAATGAAACCTAACCAAGGGTAGCAGGGTAGTTTACAACCCAATGAAACATAACCGAGGGTAGCATGGGTAGTTTACAACCCAATGAAACCTAACCGAGGGTAGCAGGGGTAGTTAACAACCCAATGAAACCTAACCGAGGGTAGCAGGGGTAGTTAACAACCCAATGAAACCTAACCGAGGGTAGCAGGGGTAGTTTACAACCCAATGAAACCTAACCGAGGGTAACAGGGGTAGTTTACAACCCAATGAAACCTAACCGAGGGTAGCAGGGTAGTTAACAACCCAATGAAACCTAACCGAGGGTAGCAGGGGTAGTTTACAACCCAATGAAACCTAACTGAGGGGTAGCAGGGGTAGTTAACAACCCAATGAAACCTAACCGAGGGTAGCAGGGTAGTTTACAACCCAATGAAACCTAACCGAGGGTAGCAGGGGTAGTTTACAACCCAATGAAACCTAACCGAGGGTAGCAGGGGTAGTTAACAACCCAATGAAACCTAACCGAGGGTAGCAGGGGTAGTTTACAACCCAATGAAACCTAACCGAGGGTAGCAGGGGTAGTTAACAACCCAATGAAACCTAACTGAGGGTAGCAGGGGTAGTTAACAACCCAATGAAACCTAACCGAGGGTAGCAGGGGTAGTTTACAACCCAATGAAACCTAACCGAGGGTAGCAGGGGTAGTTAACAACCCAATGAAACCTAACCGAGGGTAGCAGGGCTAGTTTACAACCCAATGAAACCTAACTGAGGGTACTGTACCTGGGGAAAGGGAAGGCAGGAGTCTGTGCCTCCCTAAACACTGCGTCTTAGACTACTGAGGTCAGGAACATTGTTTCACTGCTGCTAGAGGTTTAGACTTTAGGGTCATGAGTGGGTAAAGGTGGGGTGGGTGGAAGGGTATGTGTGATTAGGATCATCTCTCTTCAGTCTTCTCCTCTTGCTCTACCCCCTCCCCTCTTCTCCCTCTTCCCCTCTTCTCCCCTCTTCTCCCCGTCTTCTCCCCCTCTTCTCCCCCTCTCCCTCTTCTCCCCCTCTTCTCCCCCTCTTCTCCCCCTCTTCTCCCCGTCTTCTCCCCTTCTCCCCGTCTCCCCTCTCCCCTCTTCTCCCCGCTTCTCCCCCTCTTCTCCCCTCTTCTCCCCCTCTTCTCCCCGTCTCCCCCTCTCCCCTCTTCTCCCCGTCTTCTCCCCCTCTTCTCCCTCTTCTCCCCCTTCTCCCGTCTCCCCTCTCCCTCTTCTCTTCTCTCTACCACCTTCTCCCCTCTTCTCCCCTCTTCTCCCCTCTTCTCCCCGTCTCCCCTCTTCTCTTCTCTCTACCACCTTCTCCCCTCTTCTCCCCGCTCTCCCCTCTTCTCCCCTCTCCCTCTTCTCCTCTCTCTACCCTCTTCTCCCCCTCCCCCCTCTACCCTCTTCTCCCCTTCTCTCCCCTCTCTCCCCTCTTCTCCCTCTCTGTCCCCTCCTGCCCCAGATGCAACCAGGCTGAAGTAAAGGAACACACACAGAGCGACTCAGCTTTCTTAAAACGCTGTAACTGACCTTCTCTAGGACAGGATGTGGACGGGAGCTGGGCCCTCAGGCCTCTCTCTCAGATCACTGCTGTCAGCAACACTTCCCACTGCTCACACACACACACACACACACACACACACACACACACACACACACACACACACACACACACACACACACACACACACACACACACACACACACACACACACACACACACACACACACACACACACACACACACACACACTGCTGTCAGCAACACTTTCTATTCTCAAGACGGACACCCTCTCTCTCGCTCTCCCACATCGTGTGGTCATTGGCACAGTCCTACTTCAGAACTCAAATGCTTAATTCCTCTGGGAATGTATTGGCAGGGAGACACAGAGAGAGAGAGAGGGAGGGAAGGAGAGGTCCCCTCCCGTTCTCCCTCACACCCCAGTCCCCTCCCGGTCTCCCCTCCACCCCAGTCTCCTCCCCACCCCAGTCCCATCCCGATCTCCTCCCACCCCAGTCTCCTCCCAGTCTCCTCCCCACCCCAGTCCCATCCCGATCTCCTCCCCTCCCCAGTCCCCTCCCGGTCTCCCCACCCCAGTCCCCTCCCGGTCTCCCCTCCTCCCCAGTCACCTCCCGGTCTCCCCTCCTCCCCAGTCCCCTCCCGGTCTCCCCTCCTCCCAGTCTCCTCCCCACCCCATTCCCCTCCCGGTCTCCCTCCACCCCAGCCCCTCCCGGTCTCCTCCACACCCCAGTCCCCTCCCGGTCTCTCCTCCCGGTCTGCTCCCCACCCCAGTCCCCTCCGGGTCTACCCTCCACCCCAGTCCCCTCCCGGTCTCCTCCCCACCCCAGTCCCCTCCGGGTCTACCCTCCACCCCAGTCCCCTCCCGGTCTCCTCCCCACCCCAGTCTCCTCCCGGTCTCCCTCCACCCCAGTCCCCTCCCGGTCTCCTCCCCACCCCAGTCCCCTCCCGGTCTCCCCACACCCCAGTCCCCTCCCGGTCTCCCCACACCCCAGTCTCCTCCCGGTCTCCCCCACACCCCAGTCTCCTCCCGGTCTCCCCCTCCCCAGTCCCCTCCCAGTCTCCTCCCCACCCCAGTCCCCTCCCGATCTCCTCCCCACCCCAGTCCCCTCCCAGTCTCCTCCCTCCCCAGTCCCCTCCCCGATCTCCTCCCCACCCCAGTCCCCTCCCGGTCTCCCCTCCTCCCCAGTCCCCTCCCGGTCTCCCCTCCTCCCAGTCTCCTCCCAGTCTCCTCCCCTCCCAGTCTCCTCCCAGTCTCCTCCCCACCCCAGTCCCCTCCCGATCTCCTCCCTCCCCAGTCCCCTCCCGATCTCCTCCCCACCCCAGTCCCCTCCCAGTCTCCCCTCCTCCCCAGTCCCCTCCCGGTCTGCTCCCCACCCCAGTCCCCTCCGGGTCTACCCTCCACCCCAGTCCCCTCCCGGTCTCCTCCCCACCCCAGTCTCCTCCCGGTCTCCCCTCCACCCCAGCCCCCTCCCGGTCTCCTCCACACCCCAGTCCCCTCCCGGTCTCTCCTCCCGGTCTGCTCCCCACCCCAGTCTCCTCCCAGTCTCCTCCCCACCCCAGTCCCATCCCGATCTCCTCCCTCCCCAGTCCCCTCCCGGTCTCCCCACCCCAGTCCCCTCCCGGTCTCCCTCCTCCCCAGTCACCTCCCCCGGTCTCCCCTCCTCCCCAGTTCCCTCCCGGTCTCCCCTCCTCCAAGTCTCCTCCCCACCCCATTCCCCTCCCGGTCTCCCTCCACCCCAGCCCCTCCCCCGGTCTCCTCCACACCCCAGTCCCCTCCCGGTCTCTCCTCCCGGTCTGCTCCCCACCCCAGTCCCTCCGGGTCTACCCTCCACCCCAGTCCCCTCCCGGTCTCCTCCCCACCCCAGTCTCCTCCCCGGTCTCCCCTCCACCCCAGTCCCCTCCCCGGTCTCCTCCCCACCCCAGTCCCCTCCCGGTCTCCCCACACCCCAGTCCCCTCCCGGTCTCCTCCCCACCCCAGTCCCCTCCCGGTCTCCCTCCTCCCCAGTCCCCTCCCGGTCTCCCCTCCCCCAGTCCCCTCCCAGTCTCCTCCCCACCCCAGTCCCCTCCCGATCTCCTCCCCACCCCAGTCCCCTCCCAGTCTCCTCCCCTCCCCAGTCCCCTCCCGATCTCCTCCCCACCCCAGTCCCCTCCCCGGTCTCCCCTCCTCCCCAGTCCCCTCCCGGTCTCCCCTCCTCCCAGTCTCCCCTCCTCCCCAGTCCCCTCCCGGTCTCCCCTCCTCCCAGCCTCCTCCCAGTCTCCCCCTCCCAGTCTCCTCCCCACCCCAGTCCCCTCCCGATCTCCTCCCTCCCCAGTCCCCTCCCGATCTCCTCCCCACCCCAGTCCCCTCCCAGTCTCCCCTCCTCCCCAGTCCCCTCCCGGTCTCCCCTCCCCAGTCCCCTCCCAGTCTCCCCTCCTCCCCAGTCCCCTCCCGGTCTCCCCTCCTCCCCAGTCCCCTCCCGGTCTCCCCTCCTCCCAGTCTACTCCCCACCCCGTTCCCCTCCCGGTCTCCCCACACCCAAGTCCCCTCCCGGTCTCCCCTCCACCCCAGCCCCCTCCCGGTCTCCTCCACACCCCAGTCCCTCCCGGTCTCTCCTCCCGGTCTGCTCCCCACCCCAGTCCCCTCCCGGTCTCCCCCACACCCCAGTCCCCTCCCGGTCTCCTCCCCTCCCACCCCACCCCAGTCCCTCCCGGTCTCCTCTCCACCCCACCCCAGTCCCCTCCCGGTCTCCCTCCACCCCAGTCCCCTCCCGGTCTCCCCTCCACCCCAGTCCCCTCCCTCTCCTCCCAGCTCACCTCCTTCTCACTCCTTTCCAAGAGTAAAGTTACGATCTAAAGTCTTTACAGCAGAAAAACTTTATCCACATTAGTCTGTATTCACATATCCCCGCCTCCTAATTGATAATGACTTCAACATTAATTTGGCACTGCTATCTGTTATTTTAAAGATACCATTTATCTTGGGGGTTTTAATGGATTTAATTGAGTTGAACATGTTAATGTTGGAGAGAAGATGGCTTTAATTTGTATTGTATTTTAATCATCAACATTTAATTAACCCAGAAAGATGGTAGACCTCATGTCACAGAACATACATCCACATAATAGCATAATGTATACGTTCCAAAGGGCACCCTATTCCCTATATAGTACACTACTATAGACCAGAGCCCTAGTCCCTATAAAGTGGCACTATTATAGACCAGAGCCCTATTCCCTATATAGTGCACTACTATAGACCAGAGCCCTATTCCCTATATAGTGCACTACTTTAGACTAGAGCCCTATATAGTGCACTACTTTAGACTAGAGCCCTATATAGTGCACTATTATAGACCAGAGCCCTATTCCCTATATAGTGCACTATTATAGACCAGAGCCCTATTCCCTATATAGTGCACTACTATAGACCAGAGCCCTATTCCCTATATAGTGGTACTACTATAGACCAGAGCCCTATTCCCTATATAGTGGTACTACTATAGACCAGAGCCCTATTCCCTATATAGTGCACTACTTTAGACCAGAGCCCTATTCCTATATAGTGCACTACTTTAGACTAGAGCCCTATATAGTGCACTACTTTAGACCAGAGCCCTATTCCCTATATAGTGGTACTACTATAGACCAGAGCCCTATTCCCTATATAGTGCACTACTTTAGACCAGAGCCCTATTCCCTATATAGTACACTACTATAGACCAGAGCCCTATTCCCTATATAGTGGTACTACTATAGACCAGAGCCCTATTCCCTATATAGTGCACTACTTTAGACCAGAGCCCTATTCCTATATAGTGCACTACTTTAGACTAGAGCCCTATATAGTGCACTACTTTAGACCAGAGCCCTATTCCCTATATAGTGGTACTACTATAGACCAGAGCCCTATTCCCTATATAGTGGTACTACTATAGACCAGAGCCCTATTCCCTATATAGTGGTACTACTATAGACCAGAGCCCTATTCCCTATATAGTACACTACTATAGACCAGAGCCCTATTCCCTATATAGTGGTACTACTATAGACCAGAGCCCTATTCCCTATATAGTGGTACTACTATAGACCAGAGCCCTATTCCCTATATAGTACACTACTATAGACCAGAGCCCTATTCCCTATATAGTGGTACTACTATAGACCAGAGCCCTATTCCCTATATAGTGGTACTACTATAGACCAGAGCCCTATTCCCTATATAGTGGTACTACTATAGACCAGAGCCCTATTCCCTATATAGTGCACTACTTTAGACCAGAGTCCTATTCCCTATATAGTGGCACTACTTTAGACTAGAGCCCTATATAGTGCACTACTTTAGACCAGAGCCCTATTCCCTATATAGTGGTACTACTATAGACCAGAGCCCTATTCCCTATATAGTGGTACTACTATAGACCAGAGCCCTATTCCTATATAGTGGTACTACTATAGACCAGAGCCCTATTCCTATATAGTGGTACTACTATAGACCAGAGCCCTATTCCCTATATAGTGCACTACTTTAGACCAGAGCCCTATTCCTATATAGTGCACTACTATAGACTAGAGCCCTGTTCACTATATAGTGCACTACTATAGACCAGAGCCCTGTTCCCTATATAGTGCACTACTATAGACCAGAGCCCTGTTCCCTATATAGTGCACTACTATAGACCAGAGCCCTATTCCCTATATAGTGGTACTACTTTAGACCAGAGCCCAATTCCTATATAGTGCACTACTATAGACCAGAGCCCTATTCCCAATATAGTGCACTACTATAGACCAGAGCCCTATTCCCTATATAGTGCACTACTATAGACCAGAGCCCTATTCCCAATATAGTGCACTACTATAGACTAGAGCCCTATATAGTGCACTATTATAGACCAGAGCCCTATTCCCTATATAGTGCACTACTATAGACCAGAGCCCTGTTCCCTTTATAGTGCACTACTTTAGACCAGAGCCCTATTACGTATATAGTGCACTACTATAGACCAGAGCCCTATTCCCTATATAGTGCACTACTTTAGACCAGAGCCCTATTCCCTATATAGTGCACTACTATAGACCAGAGCCCTATTCCCTATATAGTGCACTACTATAGACCAGAGCCCTATTCCCTATATAGTGTACTACTTTAGACCAGAGCCCTATATAGTACACTTGTATAGACCAGAGCCCTATATAGTACACTTGTATAGACCAGAGCCCTATATAGTACACTTGTATAGACCAGAGCCCTATATAGTACACTTGTATAGACCAGAGCCCTATATAGTGCACTACTTTAGACCAGAGCCCTATATAGTACACTACTTTAGACCAGAGCCCTATAGTGAGTAATGACACTTTCAACTTCTAATGTGTTTTAAACATGATTATTTAATGCAAAATATGTTATAAAACATGCATAAATTGGTATGCTTATTAATGATACATGACATTAGATTGATTTACATTTTTTTGTGTCGTGTTTTGTTCAGGAATACAGTTATTGTTTCGTTCCCTTCTGTGAGTACCAACAGTACCTTTTACATTGGAACCTAACTAACGTTATAATAACTACATTAAAACCATCTAAGATCCTAGGCAGGCATAAAGACGATGTCATGCAATGTTCACATCACAATCAAACCACAAAGGCCTTTCAGACTGTACCGTGGTCTCTCTTTCTCTCTTTCTCTCTCCATGCTAATCCATGGAAGAGTGATGAGATTGAGAGAGAGACAGGGAGAGAGGGGTAGAGAGACAGTGTGAGAGAGGGGGAGAAAGAGACAGAGAGAGAGACAGGGAGAGAGAGAGAGACAGAGAGAGACAGAGAGAGACAGGGAGAGAGAGAGAGAGAGAGAGGGGGGGAGACAGAGAGGAAGAGAGGGGGGGAGAGAGAGACAGAGAGGAAGAGAGAGAGAGCGACAGAGAGAGAGAGGGGGGGAGACAGGGAGAAAGAGAGACAGAGGGAGAGAGAGAGAGAGAGAGAGAGAGAGAGAGAGAGAGAGAGAGAGAGAGAGAGAGAGAGAGAGAGAGAGAGAGAGAGAGAGAGAGAGAGAGAGAGAGAGAGAGAGAGAGAGAGAGAGATGTCACCCTGTTGGGGGTTCTCTCTCTCTCTCTCTCTCTCTCTCTCTCTCTCTCTCTGGGTGAGGTCTTGGCCTCCCTTTCTTCTCCCGCCTTCCTGCCAAGACTTCAGACCTCCCCCATCTTCTCCTCTCCTCTCCTCTCCTGTCCTCCCCCATCTTCTCCTCTCCTCTGCTGTCCTCCCCCATCTTCTCCTCTCCTGTCCTCCCCCATCTTCTCCTCTCCTCTCCTCTCCTGTCCTCCCCATCTTCTCCTCTCCTCTCCTGTCCTCCCCCATCTTCTCCTCTCTTCTGCTGTCCTCCCCCATCTTCTCCTCTCCTCTCCTGTCCTCCCCCATCTTCTCCTCTCCTCTGCTGTCCTCCCCATCTTCTCCTCTCCTCTCCTCTCCTCTCCTGTCCTCCCCCATCTTCTCCTCTCCTCTCCTGTCCTCCCCCATCTTCTCCTCTCCTCTCCTCTCCTCTCCTGTCATCCCCCATCTTCTCCTCTCCTCTGCTGTCCTCCCCCATCTTCTCCTCTCCTCTCCTCTGCTGTCCTCCCCATCTTCTCCCTCTCCTCCCCATCTTCTCCTCTCCTCTCCTGTCCTCCCCCATCTTCTCCTCTCCTCTGCTGTCCTCCCCCATCTTCTCCTCTCCCTCTCCTCTCCCCTCCTCTCCTCCCCCATCTTCTCCTCTCCTCTCCTCTCCTGTCCTCCCCCATCTTCTCCTCTCCTCTGCTGTCCTCCCCCATCTTCTCCTCTCCTCTGCTGTCCTCCCCATCTTCTCTCTCCTCTCCCTGTCCTCCCCCATCTTCTCCTCTCCTCTGCTGTCCTCCCCATCTTCTCCTCTCCTCTGCTGTCCTCCCTCATCTTCTCCTCTCCTCTCCTGTCCTCCCCCATCTTCTCCTCTCCTCTCCTCTCCTCTCCTCTCCCTCTCCTCTCCTCTCCTGTCCTCCCCCATCTTCTCCTCTCCTCTGCTGTCCTCCCCATCTTCTCATCTCCTCTCCTGTCCTCCCCATCTTCTCTCTCTCCTCTCTCCTTCCAATTATCTCCTCTTCCATAACCACATCTCTCTCCTGTCTGGACAAAGACAGAGATAATTTCATATCCTACTGTATGTTTCAGTAAAATAATGAAATATCATACAATGATTCTCATCATCCATATTATGATTACTGCCTTCTCTACCTAATGATAATAATCAGCCATTAAAGACCTATAGAGCTAAAATACCCTTCTTTAGTCTAAAGTAAATACGTGGTGAATGATTGGTTCTGTCTCAAATGGCATCCTACTGCCTATATATATATATATATATATATATATATATATAGTGCACAATGTTTGACCTAATTTACATGCCCACAAAGGCTCAAAGTATTGTTCTATATATAGAGAAGAGGATACCATTTGGGAAGTAGCCGTACATTGGAAGCATGCAGTGGAAGCTAAGGACATTATGGATCTGCATTATCTGGTTAAAATAGAGAAAGATAATGACATCATGGATCCGCATTATCAGGATAAAACAGAGAAAGATAATGACATTATGGATCCGCATTATCAGGACAAAACAGAGAAAGATAATGACATTATGGATCGGCATTATCAGGATAAAACAGAGAAAGATAATGACATTATGGATCTGCATTATCTGGTCAAAACAGAGAAAGATAATGACATTATGGGTCTGCATTATCAGGATAAAACAGAGAAAGATAATGACATTATGGAGCTGCATTATCAGGGTAAAACAGAGAAAGATAATGACATTATGGGGCTGCATTATCAGGATAAAACAGAGAAAGATAATGACATTATGGATCCGCATTATCAGGACAAAACAGAGAAAGATAATGACATTATGGATCTGCATTATCAGGATAAAACAGAGAAAGATAATGACATTATGGATCTGCATTATCAGGATAAAACAGAGAAAGATAATGACATTATGGGTCTGCATTATCAGGATAAAACAGAGAAAGATAATGGCATTATGGATCCGCATTATCAGGACAAAACAGAGAAAGATAATGACATTATGGAGCTGCATTATCAGGATAAAACAGAGAAAGATAATGACATTATGGATCCGCATTATCAGGATAAAACAGAGAAAGATAATGACATTATGGGTCTGCATTATCAGGATAAAACAGAGAAAGATAATGACATTATGGATCTGCATTATCAGGATAAAACAGAGAAAGATAATGACATTATGGGTCTGCATTATCAGGATAAAACAGAGAAAGATAATGGCATTATGGATCCGCATTATCAGGACAAAACAGAGAAAGATAATGACATTATGGGTCTGCATTATCAGGATAAAACAGAGAAAGATAATGACATTATGGATCTGCATTATCAGGACAAAACAGAGAAAGGTAATGACATTATGGATCCGCATTATCAGGTTAAAACAACGCAATATAAAAGCTGATACAACATGTAGTGTATAGTGGTTGGAATTCCCAGAATGCTCGCTGCTCCTTCCTGTGTGTGTGTGTGTGTGTGTGTGTGTGTGTGTGTGTGTGTGTGTGTGTGTGTGTGTGTGTGTGTGTGTGTGTGTGTGTGTGTGTGTGTGTGTGTGTGTGTGTGCAGAATGTTCCGAGATACAGATGACTTTGATCATCTACCGTCCAGTAATTAATAAGACAATATGGACTGCCACGATAGTGTATAAAACACGTGGTTGTTCGACAGCTAGCCATAGTGGTCACACAGCCAAAGTCTGATTGGCTGCTGCAGAAAGTTAGACAGACAGATACTGTAGTTATAGTTACTGGACCAGACCAAGGGCCTGTATCAATCAAAACACTCACACCGCACCGTTTAGACTTTTTGATCAAAATGATTGAGACTACATGAAAGGAGAGGGTGGGGTTGGGGGGGGGGGACCCGATCCGATCCTAGGTCAGAACTCCATACAGATCATTGTGACGGGCCGGTCCCTCCCCGCCGTAGGCGAACCTCTCTGGGCTAGCCTGGCGATACCCTCCTCCTCCTCCTCCTCCTCCCCACGGTTCATGGTGTCATAACGGGGGGCTCGGAGGGGCAGAGTGGGGGACGGGGGGACGTCCTGGCGTAGAGGAGGAGGGTGGTAGAACCCTGGGTCGGCCTGGCGGGGGTCACCTCTGGGGGTAGTTGGGGTTCTCTCTGGGGGGTAGTTGGAGTCAACCCTTGGGGGTAGTTGGGGTCAACCCTAGGGGGTAGTTGGGGTCAACCCTGGAGGGGTAGTTGGGGTCTACTCTGGGGGTAGTTGGGATTGGGGTAGGCTGGTTGGGGGCCAGGGTAGTGACCAACCCAGCCAGTCTGCTGTATTGGGTACCCTCAGAAGGATCCATCGGGCCACGCCTGAAAGAAAACACAAAAGAAGACAATGATGAAGAACACGAAGCAGAAGTCTACATCAAAACATATTTAAAACAAGAAGAAGAACAGTAGCATGGTCAGGACAGTAGGATGGTTAGGACAGTAGGATGGTCAGGACAGTAGGATGGTCAGGACAGTAGCATGGTCAGGACAGTAGGATGGTTAGGACAGTAGGATGGTCAGGACAGTAGGATGGTTAGGACAGTAGGATGGTCAGGACAGTAGGATGGTTAGGACAGTAGGATGGTCAGGACAGTAGGATGGTTAGGACAGTAGGATGGTCAGTACAGTAGCATGGTCAGGACAGTAGGATGGTCAGGACAGTAGGATGGTCAGGACAGTAGGATGGTTAGGACAGTAGGATGGTCAGGACAGTAGGATGGTCAGGACAGTAGGATGGTTAGGACAGTAGGATGGTCAGGACAGTAGGATGGTCAGGACAGTAGGATGGTTAGGACAGTAGGATGGTCAGGACAGTAGGATGGTCAGGACAGTGGTCAGGACAGTAGGATGGTCAGGACAGTAGCATGGTCAGGACAGTAGGATGGTCAGGACAGTAGGATGGTTAGGACAGTAGGATGGTCAGGACAGTAGGATGTTTAGGACAGTAGGATGGACAGGACAGTAGGATGGTCAGGACAGTAGGATGGTTAGGACAGTAGGATGGTCAGGACAGTAGGATGGTCAGGACAGTAGGATGGTTAGGACAGTAGGATGGTCAGGACAGTAGGATGGTCAGGACAGTGGTCAGGACAGTAGGATGGTCAGGACAGTAGCATGGTCAGGACAGTAGCATGGTCAGGACAGTAGGATGGTTAGGACAGTAGGATGGTCAGGACAGTAGGATGTTTAGGACAGTAGGATGGACAGGACAGTAGGATGGTCAGGACAGTAGGATGGTTAGGACAGTAGGATGGTCAGGACAGTAGGATGGTCAGGACAGTAGGATGGTTAGGACAGTAGGATGGTCAGGACAGTAGGATGGTCAGGACAGATCTAGGATCAGCTTCCCCTTCCCCTTCAGATCTAGGATCAGCTTCCCCTTCCCCTTCAGATCTAGGATCAGCTTCCCCTTCCCCTTCAGATCTAGGATCAGTTTATCCTTCAGATCTAGGATCAGCTTCCCCTTCCCCTTCAGATCTAGGATCAGCTTCCCCTTCAGATCTAGGATCAGCTTCCCCTTCAGATCTAGGATCAGCTTCCCTTCAGATCTAGGATCAGCTTCCCCTTCCCCTTCAGATCTAGGATCAGATTCCCCTTCCCCTACAGATCTAGGATCAGCTTCCCTTCCCCTTCAGATCTAGGATCAGCTTCCCCTTCCCCTTCAGATCTAGGATCAGCTTCCCCTTCCCTACAGATCTAGGATCAGCTTCCCTTCCCCTTCAGATCTAGGATCAGCTTCCCCTTCCCCTTCAGATCTAGGATCAGCTTCCCATTCCCCTACAGATCTAGGATCAGCTTCCCTTCCCCTTCAGATCTAGGATCAGCTTCCCCTTCCCCTTCAGATCTAGGATCAGCTTCCCTTCCCCTTCAGATCTAGGATCAGCTTCCCTTCCCCTACAGATCTAGGATCAGCTTCCCTTCCCCTACAGATCTAGGATCAGCTTCCCCTTCCCCTACAGATCTAGGATCAGCTTCCCCTTCAGATCTAGGATCAGCTTCCCTTCCCCTACAGATCTAGGATCAGCTTCCCCTTCCCCTTCAGATCTAGGATCAGCTTCCCTTCCCCTTCAGATCTAGGATCAGCTTCCCCTTCCCCTACAGATCTAGGATCAGCTTCCCTTCCCCTTCAGATCTAGGATCAGCTTCCCCTTCCCCTTCAGATCTAGGATCAGCTTCCCCTTCCCCTACAGATCTAGGATCAGCTTCCCCTTCCCCTACAGATCTAGGATCAGCTTCCCCTTCCCCTACAGATCTAGGATCAGCTTCCCCTTCAGATCTAGGATCAGCTTCCCCTTCCCCTACAGATCTAGGATCAGCTTCCCCTTCCCCTTCAGATCTAGGATCAGCTTCCCCTTCCCCTACAGATCTAGGATCAGCTTCCCCTTCCCCTTCAGATCTAGGATCAGCTTCCCCTTCCCCTACAGATCTAGGATCAGCTTCCCCTTCCCCTTCAGATCTAGGATCAGCTTCCCCTTCCCCTTCAGATCTAGGATCAGCTTCCCCTTCCCCTACAGATCAAGGATCAGCTTCCCCTTCAGATCTAGGATCAGCTTCCCCTTCCCCTTCAGATCTAGGATCAGTTTCTCCTTCAGATCTAGGATCAGCTTCCCCTTCCCCTTCAGATCTAGGATCAGCTTCCCCTTCCCCTTCAGATCTAGGATCAGCTTCCCCTTCCCCTTCAGATCTAGGATCAGTTTCTCCTTCAGATCTAGGATCAGCTTCCCCTTCCCCTTCAGATCTAGGGTCAGTTTCTCCTTCAGATCTAGGATCAGCTTCCCCAACAGATCTAGGATCACCTTCCCCTTCAGATCTAGGATCAGCTTCCCCTACAGATCTAGGATCAGCTTCCCCTTCAGATCTAGGATCAGCTTCCCCTTCCCCTTCAGATCTAGGATTAGTTTCTCCTTCAGATCTAGGATCAGCTTCCCCTTCAGATCTAGGATCAGTTTCTCCTTCAGATCTAGGATCAGCTTCCCCTACAGATCTAGGATCAGCTTCCCCTTCAGATCTAGGATCAGCTTCCCCTTCAGATCTGGGATCAGCTTCCCCTTCAGATCTAGGATCAGCTTCCCCTTCAGATCTAGTATCAGCTTCCCCTTCAGATCTAGGATCAGCTTCCCCTACAGATCTAGTATCAGCTTCCCCTTCAGATCTAGGATCAGCTTCCCCTTCCCCTTCAGATCTAGGATCAGTTTCCCCTTCAGATCTAGGATCAGCTTCCCCTTCAGATCTAGGATCAGCTTCCCCTTCCCCTTCAGATGTAGGATCAGTTTCCCCTTCAGATCTAGGATCAGCTTCCCCTTCAGATCTGCGATCAGCTTCCCTTCAGATCTAGGATCAGCTTCCCCTTCAGATCTAGTATCAGCTTCCCCTTCAGATCTAGGATCAGCTTCCCCTACAGATCTAGTATCAGCTTCCCCTTCAGATCTAGGATCAGCTTCCCCTTCCCCTTCAGATCTAGGATCAGTTTCCCCTTCAGATCTAGGATCAGCTTCCCCTTCAGATCTAGGATCAGCTTCCCCTTCCCCTTCAGATGTAGGATCAGTTTCCCCTTCAGATCTAGGATCAGCTTCCCCTTCAGATCTGCGATCAGCTTCCCCTTCAGATCTAGGATCAGCTTCCCCTTCAGATCTAGGATCAGCTTCCCCTACAGATCTAGGATCAGTTTCTCCTTCAGATCTAGGATCAGCTTATCACAGATCTAGGATCAGCTTCCCTTCAGATCTAGGATCAGAGACGGAACTACTACTGTGTTCTGCCTTTCACCCAGGACAACGGAATGGATCCCAGCCGGCGACCCCCCAAAAAAACCACTCCGTAAAAGAGGGAAACGAGGCGGTCTTCTGGTCAGACTCCGAAGACGGGAACATCGCGCACCACTCCCTAGCATACTTCTCGCCAATGTCCAGTCTATTGACAACAAGGTTGATGAAATCCGAGCAAGGGTAGCATTCCAGAGGGACATCAGAGACTGTAACGTTCTGTGCTTCACGGAAACATGGCTCACTGGAGAGACGCTATCCGAGGCGGTGCAGCCAACGGGCCGACAGAAACAAACATCTTTCTGGTAAGAAGAGGGGCGGGAGCGTATGCCTTATGGCTAACGAGACATGGTGTGATGAAAGAAACATACAGGAACTCAAATCCTTCTGTTCACCTGATTTAGAATTCCTCACAATCAAATGTCGACCGCACTATCTACCAAGAGAATTCTCTTCGATTATAATCACAGCCGTATATATTCCCCCCCAAGCAGACACATCAATGGCTCTGAACAAACTTTATTTGACTCTTTGCAAACTGGAATCCATTTATCCGGAGGCTGCATTCATTGTAGCTGGGGATTTTAACAAGGCTAATCTGAAAACAAGACTCCCTAAATTTTATCAGCATATCGATTGCGCAACCAGGGCTGGAAAAACCTTGGATCATCTCCCACGCTGAGGTCTGTCCAACGCTGGTCAGACCAAGCTGACTCCACACTCCAAGACTGCTTCCATCACGTGGACTGGGATATGTTTCGTATTGCGTCAGGTAACAACATTGACGAATACGCTGATTCGGTGTGCGAGTTCATTAGAATGTGCGTTGAAGATGTCGTTCCCATAGCAACAATTAAAACATTCCCTAACCAGAAACCGTGGATTGATGGCAGCATTCGCGTGAAACTGAAAGCGCGAACCACTGCTTTTAATCAGGGCAAGGTGTCTGGTAACATGACCGAATACAAACAGTGCAGCTATTCCCTCCGCAAGGCTATCAAACAAGCTAAGCGTCAGTATAGAGACGAAGTAGAATCTCAATTCAACGGTTCAGACACAAGAGGTATGTGGCAGGGTCTACAGTCAATCACGGACTACAAGAAGAAAACCAGCCCAGTCACGGACCAGGATGTCTTGCTCCCAGGCAGACTAAATAACTTTTTGCCCGCTTTGAGGACAATACAGTGCCACTGACACGGCCTGCAACGAAAACATGCAGACTCTCCTTCACTGCAGCCGAGGTGAGTAAAACATTTAAACGTGTTAACCCTCGGAAGGCTGCAGGCCCAGACGGCATCCCCAGCCGCGCCCTCAGAGCATGCGCAGACCAGCTGGCCGGTGTGTTTACGGACATATTCAATCAATCCCTATACCAGTCTGCTGTTCCCACATGCTTCAAGAGGGCCACCATTGTTCCTGTTCCCAAGAAAGCTAAGGTAACTGAGCTAAACGACTACCGCCCCGTAGCACTCACTTCCGTCATCATGAACTGCTTTGAGAGACTAGTCAAGGACCATATGACCTCCACCCTACCTGACACCCTAGACCCACTCCAATTTGCTTACCGCCCAAATAGGTCCACAGACGCTGCAATCTCAACCACACTGCACACTGCCCTAACCCATCTGGACAAGAGGAATGCATATGTAAGAATGCTGTTCATCGACTACAGCTCGGCATTCAACACCATAGTACCCTCCAAGCTCGTCATCAAGCTCGAGACCCTGGGTCTCGACCCCGCCCTGTGCAACTGGGTACTGGACTTCCTGACGGGCCGCCCCCCAGGTGGTGAGGGTAGGCAACAACATCTCCACCCCGCTGATCCTCAACACTGGGGCCCCACAAGGGTGCGTTCTGAGCCCTCTCCTGTACTCCCTGTTCACCCACGACTGCGTGGCCACGCACGCCTCCAACTCAATCATCAAGTTTGCGGACGACACAACAGTGGTAGGCTTGATTATCAACAACGACAAGACGGCCTACAGGGAGGAGGTGAGGGCCCTCGGAGTGTGGTGTCAAGAAAATAACCTCACACTCAACGTCAACGAAACTAAGGAGATGATTGTGGACTTCAGGAAACAGCAGAGGGAACACCCCCCTATCCACATCGATGGAACAGTAGTGGAGAGGGTAGCAAGTTTTAAGTTCCTCGGCATACACATCACAGACAAACTGAATTGGTCCACTCACACAGACAGCATCGTGAAGAAGGCGCAGCAGCGCCTCTTCAACCTCAGGAGGCTGAAGAAATTAGGCTTTTCACCAAAAGCACTCACAAACTTCTACAGATGCACAATCGAGAGCATCCTGGCGGGCTGTATCACCGCCTGGTACGGCAACTGCTCCGCCCACAACCGTAAGGCTCTCCAGAGGGTAGTGAGGTCTGCACAATGCATCACCGGGGGCAAACTACCTGCCCTCCAGGACACCTACACCACCCGATGTTACAGGAAGGCCATAAAGATCATCAAGGACAACAACCACCCGAGCCACTGCCTGTTCACCCCGCTATCATCCAGAAGGCGAGGTCAGTACAGGTGCATCAAAGCTGGGACCGAGAGACTGAAAAACAGCTTCTATCTGAAGGCCATCAGACTGTTAAACAGCCACCACTAACATTGAGTGGCTGCTGCCAACACACTGACACTGACACTGACTCAACTCCAGCCACTTTAATAATGGGAATTGATGGGAAATTATGTAAAATATATCACTAGCCACTTTAAACAATGCTACCTAATATAATGTTACGTACCCTACATTATTCATCTCATATGTATACGTATATACTGTACACTACATCATCGACTGCATCCTTATGTAATACATGTATCACTAGCCACTTTAACTATGCCACTTTGTTTACATACTCATCTCATATGTATATACTGTACTCGATACCATCTACTGTATGCTGCTCTGTACCATCACTCATTCATATATCTTTATGTACATATTCTTTATCCCCTTACACTGTGTATAAGACAGTAGTTTAGGAATTGTTAGTTAGATTACTTGTTGGTTATCACTGCATTGTCGGAACTAGAAGCACAAGCATTTCGCTACACTCACATTAACATCTGCTAACCTTGTGTATGTGACAAATACAATTTGATTTGATTTGACTAAGTTGACTGTGACTTTAAAAGCTTGGAAAATTCCAGAAAATTATGTCATGGCTTTAGAAGCTTCTGATAGGCTAATTGACATAATTTGAGTCAATTGGAGGTGTACCTGTGGATGTATTTCAAGGACTACCTTCAAACTCAGTGCCTCTTTGCTTGACATCAAGGGAAAATCAAAATAAATCAGCCAAGACATCAGAAATAATTGTAGACCTCCACAAGTCTGACTGACTGACTGCTGCTCTTCTCCAGATCCCTCATACTGACTGACTGACTGCTGCTCTCCTCCTGATCCCTCATACTGACTGACTGCTGCTCTTCTCCTGATCCCTCATACTGACTGACTGACTGCTGCTCTCCTCCTGATCCCTCATACTGACTGACTGACTGCTCTTCTCCAGATCCCTCATACTGACTGACTGACTGCTCTTCTCCAGATCCCTCATACTGACTGACTGCTCTTCTCCTGATCCCTCATACTGACTGACTGACTGACTGACTGCTCTTCTCCAGATCCCTCATACTGACTGACTGACTGCTCTTCTCCTGATCCCTCATACTGACTGACTGACTGACTGACTGACTGCTCTTCTCCTGATCCCTCATACTGACTGACTGCTCTTCTCCTGATCCCTCATACTGACTGACTGACTGCTCTTCTCCAGATCCCTCATACTGACTGACTGCTCTTCTCCTGATCCCTCATACTGACTGACTGACTGCTCTTCTCCTGATCCCTCATACTGACTGACTGACTGCTCTTCTCCAGATCCCTCATACTGACTGACTGACTGCTCTTCTCCTGATCCCTCATACTGACTGACTGCTCTTCTCCTGATCCCTCATACTGACTGACTGACTGCCCTCCTCCTGATCCCTCATACTGACTGACGGACTGACTGCTCTTCTCCTAATCCCTCATACTGACTGACTGACTGCTCTTCTCCTGATCCCTCATACTGACTGACGGACTGACTGCTCTTCTCCTGATCCCTCATACTGACTGACTGCTGCTCTTCTCCTGATCCCTCATACTGACTGACTGACTGACTGCTCTTCTCCTGATCCCTCATACTGACTGACTGACTGCTCTTCTCCAGATCCCTCATACTGACTGACTAGGAATAAGCTCTCTGGCAACTCCACACAGTACTTCACCTCAGATCAGCTTTCATAGGACAAGGCCCATTTTTCCAGGTCACGCGCTGAGGTCGCCAATTGAGTGACTTCCCCTGTTACAGCTAGACTGTAGTTCCCAGTCACCCTGCCTGACATGGACATGAGGCCAGGGTCTGACACACACACACACACACACACACACACACACACACACACACACACACACACACACACACACACACACACACACACACACACACACACACACACACACACACACACACACACACACACACACACACACACACCCCATGTGAGCCACTGTGACGACCACATAGCAATGTTCTATAAGTGACAGTCTTCAGCATGGAGTGGTGAGCCTTTCCCACGTAACTTATACTGAGGGCGTGTCCCAGATGACACCCTGTTAAGGGCCAAGGTGTTGACTGGTCATGGTTACACATGGTTACACAGCCAAGGTGTTGACTGGACATGGTTACACAGCCAAGGTGTTGACTGGTCATGGTTACACATGGTTACACAGCCAAGGTGTTGACTGGTCATGGTTACATGGTTACACAGCCAAGGTGTTGACTGGTCATGGTTACACATGGTTACACAGCCAAGGTGTTGACTGGTCATGGTTACACATGGTTACACAGCCAAGGTGTTGACTGGTCATGGTTACACATGGTTACACAGCCAAGGTGTTGACTGGTCACACAGCCAAGGTGTTGACTGGTCATGGTTACACATGGTTACACAGCCAAGGTGTTGACTGGTCATGGTTACACATGGTTACACAGCCAAGGTGTTGACTGGTCATGGTTACACATGGTTACGCAGCCAAGGTGTTGACTGGTCATGGTTACACATGGTTACACAGCCAAGGTTTTGCCGGGTCATGGTTACACATGGTTACACAGCCAAGGTGTTGACTGGTCATGGTTACACAGCCAAGGTGTTGACTGGTCATGGTTACACAGCCAAGGTGTTGACTGGTCATGGTTACACATGGTTACACAGCCAAGGTGTTGACTGGTCATGGTTACACAGCCAAGGTGTTGACTGGTCATGGTTACACATGGTTACACAGCCAAGGTGTTGACTGGACATGGTTACACAGCCAAGGTGTTGACTGGTCATGGTTACACATGGTTACACAGCCAAGGTGTTGACTGGTCATGGTTACACATGGTTACACAGCCAAGGTGTTGACTGGACATGGTTACACAGCCAAGGTGTTGACTGGTCATGGTTACACATGGTTACACAGCCAAGGTGTTGACTGGTCATGTTTACACATGGTTACACAGCCAAGGTGTTGACTGGTCATGGTTACACATGGTTACACAGCCAAGGTGTTGACTGGACATGGTTACACAGCCAAGGTGTTGACTGGTCATGGTTACACATGGTTACACAGCCAAGGTGTTGACTGGTCATGGTTACACATGGTTACACAGCCAAGGTGTTGACTGGTCATGGTTACACATGGTTACACAGCCAAGGTGTTGACTGGACATGGTTACACAGCCAAGGTGTTGACTGGTCATGGTTACACATGGTTACGCAGCCAAGGTGTTGACTGGTCATGGTTACACAGCCAAGGTTTTGCCGGGTCATGGTTACACATGGTTACACAGCCAAGGTGTTGACTGGTCATGGTTACACAGCCAAGGTGTTGACTGGTCATGGTTACACATGGTTACACAGCCAAGGTGTTGACGGGTCATGGTTACACATGGTTACACAGCCAAGGTGTTGACTGGTCATGGTTACACTGCCAAGGTGTTGACTGGTCATGGTTACACATGGTTACACAGCCAAGGTGTTGACTGGACATGGTTACACTGCCAAGGTGTTGACTGGTCATGGTTACACATGGTTACAGAGCCAAGGTGTTGACTGGTCATGGTTACACATGGTTACACAGCCAAGGTGTTGACTGGTCATGGTTACACATGGTTACACAGCCAAGGTGTTGACTGGACATGGTTACACTGCCAAGGTGTTGACTGGTCATGGTTACACATGGTTACAGAGCCAAGGTGTTGACTGGTCATGGTTACACAGCCAAGGTGTTGACTGGTCATGGTTACACATGGTTACAGAGCCAAGGTGTTGACTGGTCATGGTTACACTGCCAAGGTGTTGACTGGTCATGGTTACACATGGTTACAGAGCCAAGGTGTTGACTGGTCATGGTTACACTGCCAAGGTGTTGACTGGTCATGGTTACACATGGTTACACAGCCAAGGTGTTGACTGGACATGGTTACACATGGTTACACAGCCAAGGTGTTGACTGGTCATGGTTACACATGGTTACACAGCCAAGGTGTTGACTGGTCATGGTTACACTGCCAAGGTGTTGACTGGTCATGGTTACACAGCCAAGGTGTTGACTGGTCATGGTTACACATGGTTACACAGCCAAGGTGTTGACTGGTCATGGTTACACATGGTTACACAGCCAAGGTGTTGACTGGTCATGGTTACACTGCCAAGGTGTTGACTGGTCATGGTTACACATGGTTACACAGCCAAGGTGTTGACTGGTCATGGTTACACATGGTTACACAGCCAAGGTGTTGACTGGTCATGGTTACACATGGTTACACAGCCAAGGTGTTGACTGGTCATGGTTACACTGCCAAGGTGTTGACTGGTCATGGTTACACATGGTTACACAGCCAAGGTGTTGACTGGACATGGTTACACATGGTTACACAGCCAAGGTGTTGACTGGTCATGGTTACACATGGTTACACAGCCAAGGTGTTGACTGGACATGGTTACACATGGTTACACAGCCAAGGTGTTGACTGGACATGGTTACACATGGTTACACAGCCAAGGTGTTGACTGGTCATGGTTACACATGGTTACACAGCCAAGGTGTTGACTGGTCATGGTTACACTGCCAAGGTGTTGACTGGTCATGGTTACACATGGTTACAAAGCCAAGGTGTTGACTGGTCATGGTTACACATGGTTACACAGCCAAGGTGTTGACTGGTCATGGTTACTATTATTATTATTGGTAATGACAGCTATGGGAGTCTGGTTCAGTGTATTGGTAATGACAGCCATGGGAGTCTGGTTCAGTGTATTGGTAATGACAGCTATGGGAGTGGAGTCTGGTTCAGTGTACTGGTAATGACAGCTATGGGAGTCTGGTTCAGTGTATTGGTAATGACAGCTATGGGAGTCTGGTTCAGTGTATTGGTGATGACAGCTATGGGAGTCTGGTTCAGTGTACTGGTAATGACAGCTATGGGAGTCTGGTTCAGTGTATTGGTAATGACAGCTATGGGAGTCTGGTTCAGTGTATTGGTAATGACAGCTATGGGAGTCTGGTTCAGTGTACTGGTAATGACAGCTATGGGAGTCTGGTTCAGTGTACTGGTAATGACAGCTATGGAGGTCTGGTTCAGTGTACTGGTAATGACAGCTATGGGAGTCTGGTTCAGTGTATTGGTAATGACAGCTATGGGAGTCTGGTTCAGTGTATTGGTAATGACAGCTATGGGAGTGGAGTCTGGTTCAGTGTATTGGTAATGACAGCTATGGGAGTCTGGTTAGGGTGTATTGGTAATGACAGCTATGGGAGTCTGGTTCAGTGTATTGGTAATGACAGCCATGGGAGTGGAGTCTGGTTCAGTGTATTGGTAATGACAGCTATGGGAGTCTGGTTCAGTGTATTGGTAATGACAGCTATGGGAGTCTGGTTCAGTGTATTGGTAATGACAGCTATGGGAGTCTGGTTCAGTGTACTGGTAATGACAGCTATGGGAGTCTGGTTCAGTGTACTGGTAATGACAGCTATGGGGGTCTGGTTCAGTGTACTGGTAATGACAGCTATGGGAGTGGAGTCTGGTTCAGTGTACTGGTAATGACAGCTATGGGAGTCTGGTTCAGTGTACTGGTAATGACAGCTATGGGAGTCTGGTTCAGTGTACTGGTAATGACAGCCATGGGAGTCTGGTTCAGTGTACTGGTAATGACAGCTATGGGAGTCTGGTTCAGTGTACTGGTAATGATAGCTATGGGAGTCTGGTTCAGTGTACTGGTAATGATGGCCATGGGAGTCTGGTTCAGTGTATTGGTAATGACAGCCATGGGAGTCTGGTTCAGTGTACTGGTAATGACAGCTATGGGAGTCTGGTTCAGTGTATTGGTAATGACAGCTATGGGAGTCTGGTTCAGTGTACTGGTAATGATAGCTATGGGAGTCTGGTTCAGTGTACTGGTAATGATGGCCATGGGAGTCTGGTTCAGTGTACTGGTAATGACAGCTATGGGAGTCATGTTCATGTACTGGTAATGATAGCTATGGGAGTCTGGTTCAGTGTACTGGTAATGACAGCCATGGGAGTCTGGTTCAGTGTATTGGTAATGACAGCTATGGGAGTCTGGTTCAGTGTATTGGTAATGACAGCTATGGGAGTCTGGTTCAGTGTACTGGTAATGACAGCTATGGGAGTCTGGTTCAGTGTACTGGTAATGACAGCTATGGGGGTCTGGTTCAGTGTACTGGTAATGACAGCTATGGGAGTCTGGTTCAGTGTATTGGTAATGACAGCTATGGGAGTCTGGTTCAGTGTATTGGTAATGACAGCTATGGGAGTGGAGTCTGGTTCAGTGTATTGGTAATGACAGCTATGGGAGTCTGGTTAGGGTGTATTGGTAATGACAGCTATGGGAGTCTGGTTCAGTGTATTGGTAATGACAGCCATGGGAGTGGAGTCTGGTTCAGTGTATTGGTAATGACAGCTATGGGAGTCTGGTTCAGTGTATTGGTAATGACAGCTATGGGAGTCTGGTTCAGTGTATTGGTAATGACAGCTATGGGAGTCTGGTTCAGTGTACTGGTAATGACAGCTATGGGAGTCTGGTTCAGTGTACTGGTAATGACAGCTATGGGGGTCTGGTTCAGTGTACTGGTAATGACAGCTATGGGAGTGGAGTCTGGTTCAGTGTACTGGTAATGACAGCTATGGGAGTCTGGTTCAGTGTACTGGTAATGACAGCTATGGGAGTCTGGTTCAGTGTACTGGTAATGACAGCCATGGGAGTCTGGTTCAGTGTACTGGTAATGACAGCTATGGGAGTCTGGTTCAGTGTACTGGTAATGATAGCTATGGGAGTCTGGTTCAGTGTACTGGTAATGATGGCCATGGGAGTCTGGTTCAGTGTATTGGTAATGACAGCTATGGGAGTCTGGTTCAGTGTATTGGTAATGACAGCTATGGGAGTCTGGTTCAGTGTATTGGTAATGACAGCTATGGGAGTCTGGTTCAGTGTATTGGTAATGACATATATCGGAGTCTGGTTCAGTGTATTGGTAATGACAACTATGGGAGTGGAGTCTGGTTCAGTGTATTGGTAATGACAGCTATGGGAGTCTGGTTCAGTGTATTGGTAATGACAGCTATGGGAGACTGGTTCAGTGTATTGGTAATGACAGCTATGGGAGACTGGTTCAGTGTATTGGTAATGACAGCTATGGGAGTCTGGTTCAGTGTACTGGTAATGACAGCTATGGGAGTCTGGTTCAGTGTACTGGTAATGACAGCTATGGGAGTCTGGTTCAGTGTATTGGTAATGACAGCTATGGGAGTCTGGTTCAGTGTACTGGTAATGACAGCTATGGGAGTCTGGTTCAGTGTATTGGTAATGACAGCCATGGGAGTGGAGTCTGGTTCAGTGTATTGGTAATGACAGCTATGGGAGTCTGGTTCAGTGTATTGGTAATGACAGCTATGGGAGTCTGGTTCAGTGTATTGGTAATGACAGCTATGGGAGACTGGTTCAGTGTATTGGTAATGACAGCTATGGGAGACTGGTTCAGTGTATTGGTAATGACAGCTATGGGAGTCTGGTTCAGTGTACTGGTAATGACAGCTATGGGAGTCTGGTTCAGTGTACTGGTAATGACAGCTATGGGAGTCTGGTTCAGTGTATTGGTAATGACAGCTATGGGAGTCTGGTTCAGTGTACTGGTAATGACAGCTATGGGAGTCTGGTTCAGTGTATTGGTAATGACAGCCATGGGAGTGGAGACTGGTTCAGTGTATTGGTAATGACAGCCATGGGAGTCTGGTTCAGTGTACTGGTAATGACAGCCATGGAAGTCTGGTTCAGTGTACTGGTAATGACAGCTATGGGAGTCTGGTTCAGTGTACTGGTAATGACAGCCATGGGAGTCTGGTTCAGTGTATTGGTAATGATGGCCATGGGAGTCTGGTTCAGTGTACTGGTAATGACAGCTATGGGAGTCTGGTTCAGTGTACTGGTAATGACAGCTATGGGAGTCTGGTTCAGTGTACTGGTAATGACAGCCATGGGAGTCTGGTTCAGTGTACTGGTAATGACAGCCATGGGAGTCTGGTTCAGTGTATTGGTAATGACAGCTATGGGAGTCTGGTTCAGTGTATTGGTAATGACAGCCATGGGAGTCTGGTTCAGTGTATTGGTAATGACAGCCATGGGAGTCTGGTTCAGTGTATTGGTAATGACAGCTATGGGAGTCTGGTTCAGTGTATTGGTAATGACAGCTATGGGAGTGGAGTCTGGTTCAGTGTACTGGTAATGACAGCTATGGGAGTCTGGTTCAGTGTACTGGTAATGACAGCTATGGGAGTGGAGACTGGTTCAGTGTACTGGTAATGACAGCTATGGGAGTCTGGTTCAGTGTACTGGTAATGACAGCCATGGGAGTCTGGTTCAGTGTACTGGTAATGACAGCTATGGGAGTGGAGTCTGGTTCAGTGTACAGACATCGCCGAAGTCGAGGATCGGTAGGATAGTCAGTT
>NW_026288983.1:12500-37500 GCF_023373465.1 Oncorhynchus keta | reverse complement strand
GGCTGATTGGATGACTGACTGGCTGACTGACTGGCTGACTGGCTGATTGGATGACTGACTGGCTGATTGGATGACTGTCTGGCTGACTGTCTGGCAGCCAGGCCAAGGCAGCCAGGCCAAAGGCCAAGGCAGCCAGGCCAAGGCAGCCAGGCCAAGGCAGCCAGGTCAAAGCAGCCAGGTCAAGGCAGCCAGGCCAAGGCAGCCAGGCCAAGGCAGCCAGGCCAAGGCAGCCAGGTCAAGGGGACATGAGAGGGTAGGGCAGCCAGGCCAAGGCAGCCAGGCCAAGGGGACATGAGAGGGTAGGGCAGCCAGGCCAAGGCAGCCAGGTCAAGGGGACATGAGAGGGTAGGGCAGCCAGGCCAAGGCAGCCAGGTCAAGGGGACATGAGAGGGTAGGGCAGCCAGGCCAAGGCAGCCAGGCCAAGGCAGCCAGGCCAAGGCAGCTAGGCCAAGGCAGCCAGGTCAAGGCAGCCAGGCCAAGGCAGCCAGGCCAAGGCAGCCAGGCCAAGGCAGCCAGGTCAAGGGGACATGAGAGGGTAGGGCAGCCAGGGCAAGGCAGCCAGGCCAAGGGGACATGAGAGGGTAGGGCAGCCAGGTCAAGGGGACATGAGAGGCTAGGGCACTCAATTGGCCTTGGGTTTGGAATGTCATTAGCCAGGGCAAAGCATAGGCCATGAAGGGTCCTGAGAGCTGAGGTACGACGTCTGGAATAACAAACAGAGAAGAGAGAGAAAGAGAACAACATGCCAAGTAGGATCTGGCTAAAAATACTTGAATCAGTCATAGAGCCCATTATGGTTGTGAGGTCTGGGGTCCGCTCACCAACCAAGACTTCACAAAATGGGACAAACACCAAATTGAGACTCTGCACGCAGAATTCTGCAAAAATATCCTCCGTGTACAACGTAGGACACCAAATAATGCAGGCAGAGCAGAATTAGGCCGATACCCGCTAATTATCAAAATCCGTTAAATTCTACAACCGTTCTACAACCGAGCCGTTAAATTCTACAACCACCTAAAAGGAAGCGATTCACAAACCTTCCACAACAAAGCCATCACAAACAGAGAGATGAACCTGGAGAAGAGTCCCCTAAGCAAACTGGTCCTGGGGCTCTGTTCACAAACACAAACACACCCTACAGAGCCCCAGGACAACAGCACAATTAGACCCAACCAAATCATGAGAAAACAAAAAGATAATTACGTGACGCAAACTAGAATGCTATTTGGCCCTAAACAGAGAGGACACAGCGGCAGAATACCTGACCACTGTGACTGACCCAAAATTAAGGAAAGCTTTGACTATGTACAGACTCAGTGAGCATAGCCTTGCTATTGAGAAAGGTCGCCGTAGGCAGACATGGCTCTCAAGAGAAGACAGGCTATGTGCTCACTGCCCACAAAATGAGGTGGAAACTGAGCTGCACTTCCTAACCTCCTGACCAATGTATGACCATATTAGAGAGACATATTTCCCTCAGATTACACAGATCCACCAATTTTGATAAACTCCCATATCTACTGGGTGAAATTCCACAGTGTGACATCACAGCAGCAATATTTGTGACCTGTTGCCACGAGAAAAGGTCAACCAGTGAAGAACAAACACCATTGTAAATACAACCCATATTCACGTTCATTTATATTTATTTTGACCCAAGTCATTTTTCCAACAATTGTTTACAAACAGATTATTTCACTTATAATTCACTGTGTCACAATTCCAGTGAGTCAGAAGTTTACATACACTAAGTTGACTGTGCCTTTAAACAGCTTGGAAAATTCCAGAAAATGATGTCGTGGCTTTAGAAGCTTCTGATAGGCTAATTGACATCATTTGAGTCAATTGGAGGTGTACCTGTGGATGTATTTCAAGGCCTACCTTCAAACTCAGTGCTTCTTTGCTTGACATCATGGGAAAGTCAAAATAAATCAGCCAAGACAGAAGAAATAGTTTTTAGACCTCCACAAGTCTGGTTCATCCTCGCGAGCAATTTACAAACGCCTGGAGGTATCACGTTAATCTCATTACCTACCCCAAGCCTTATTACCCCAAGCCTTATTACCCCAGCCCTTATTACCCCAAGCCTTATTACCCCAGCCCTTATTACCCCAGCCCTTATTACCCCAGCCCTTATTACCCCAGCCCTTATTACCCCAGCCCTTATTACCCCAACCCTTATTACCCCAAGCCTTATTACCCCAAGCCTTATTACCCCAGGCCTTATTACCCCAAGCCTTATTACCCCAAGCCTTATTACCCCAGCCCTTATTACCCCAAGCCTTATTACCCCAAGCCTTATTACCCCAGGCCTTATTACCCCAAGCCTTATTACCCCAAGCCTTATTACCCCAGCCCTTATTACCCCAAGCCTTATTACCCCAGCCCTTATTACCCCAGCCCTTATTACCCCAACCCTTATTACCCCAAGCCTTATTACCCCAAGCCTTATTACCCCAGGCCTTATTACCCCAAGCCTTATTACCCCAGCCCTTATTACCCCAGCCCTTATTACCCCAACCCTTATTACCCCAAGCCTTATTACCCCAAGCCTTATTACCCCAGCCCTTATTACCCCAAGCCTTATTACCCCAGCCCTTATTACCCCAGCCCTTATTACCCCAAGCCTTATTACCCCAAGCCTTATTACCCCAGGCCTTATTACCCCAAGCCTTATTACCCCAGCCCTTATTACCCCAGCCCTTATTACCCCAACCCTTATTACCCCAAGCCTTATCACCCCAGCCCTTATTACCCCAAGCCTTATCACCCCAGCCCTTATTACCCCAGCCTTAATACCCCAAGCCTTATTACCCCAAGCCTTATTACCCCAAGCCTTATTACCCCAGCCCTTATTACCCCAGCCCTTATTACCC
Organism: Oncorhynchus keta; assembly: GCF_023373465.1. NCBI lineage: Eukaryota > Metazoa > Chordata > Actinopteri > Salmoniformes > Salmonidae > Oncorhynchus > Oncorhynchus keta. The sequence continues at coordinate 34,621 of NW_026288983.1, read as the reverse complement.
CAACCCTTATTACCCCAAGCCTTATTACCCCAAGCCTTATCACCCCAGCCCTTATTACCCCAAGCCTTATCACCCCAGCCCTTATTACCCCAGCCTTAATACCCCAAGCCTTATCACCCCAGCCCTTATTACCCCAAGCCTTATCACCCCAGCCCTTATCACCCCAGCCCTTATTACCCCAGCCTTAATACCCCAAGCCTTATCACCCCAGCCCTTATTACCCCAAGCCTTATCACCCCAGCCCTTATCACCCCAGCCCTTATTACCCCAGCCTTAATACCCCAACCTTATTACCCCAACCCTTATTACCCCAACCCTTATTACCCCAGCCCTTATTACCCCAGCCCTTATTACCCCAAGCCTTATCACCCCAGCCCTTATTACCCCAGCCTTAATACCCCAACCCTTATTACCCCAGTCCTTATTACCCCAGCCCTTATTACCCCAGCCCTTAATACCCCAAACCTTATTACCCCAAGCCTTATTACCCCAAGCCTTATCACCCCAGCCCTTATTACCCCAAGCCTTATCACCCCAGCCCTTATTACCCCAGCCTTAATACCCCAAGCCTTATCACCCCAGCCCTTATTACCCCAAGCCTTATCACCCCAGCCCTTATCACCCCAGCTCTTATTACCCCAGCCTTAATACCATGAAGCCCTTTTTGTGTAAGGCTCAGAGCATAATAACATATCAATAGAAAGGAAAGAGAGGTAATTTGATGAGGAACTGGCTTTGAAAATGTTCACTTCTGCTGACAGTTGGGCTGGGTTTGTTTGGTTCGCTGCTGTGCTGCGGTACTGTGTGTGTGTGTGTGTGTGTGTGTGTGTGTGTGTGTGTGTGTGTGTGTGTGTGTGTGTGTGTGTGTGTGTGTGTGTGTGTGTGTGTGTGTGTGTGTGTGTGTGTGTGTGTGTGTGTGTGTGTGAGAGAGAGAGATATACAGTATATCAGTGGCTGGCTCATGTTTTAATTTAGCTAGACATCAAAACCCCCTGATACTCGCTCTCTCTCCTTCAACTCTCTCTCGTTCTCTATCCTCTCTCTTTCAACTCTCTCCCTCTCTCTCTCTCTCTCTCTCTCTCTCTCTCTCTCCTTCAACTCTCTCTCGTTCTCTATCCTCTCTCTTTCAACTCTCTCCCTCTCTCTCTCTCTCTCTCTCTCTCTCTCTCTCTCTCTCTCTCTCTCCTTCAACTCTCTGTCATTCAACTCTCTCCCTCTCTATCCTCTCTCCCTCAACTCTCTCTCCCTCTCATTCTCCTTTAATTCCCTCTCTCACAGGGATGTTTAGCAAGTCCTCTAGCTATGTCTGTGGAAGGTTGGAGGCAACACGGTGCATTCTGGGATGTCAGTATGTTTTCTGGTATCTTTCAGCTCTGACCGAGCCAGGCAGGCCTCAAACCCATGACTTCTTCAGCATTCTCACATCTGCCTCCTACTACCATGTTGTGTTGCTACCATGTTGTGTTGCTACCATGTTGCTACCATGTTGTGTTGCTACCATGTTGCTACCATGTTGTGTTGCTACCATGTTGCTACCATGTTGTGTTGCTACCATGTTGTTGTCATGTTGTGTTGCTACCATGCTGTGTTGCTACCATGTTGTGTTGCTAACATGTTGTGTTGCTAACATGTTGTGTTGCTACCATGTTGTGTTGCTAACATGTTGTGTTGCTACCATGTTGTGGTGCTACCATGTTGTTGTCATGTTGTGTTGCTACGATGCTGTGTTGCTACGATGCTGTGTTGCTACCATGTTATGTTGCTACCATGTTGTGTTGCTACCATGTTGTGTTGCTACCATGTTGTTATGTTGTGTTTCTACCATGTTGTGTCGCTACCATGTTGTTGTCATGTTGTGTTGCTACCATGTTGTTGTCATGTTGTGTTGCTACCATGTTGTGTTGCTACCATGTTGTTGTCATGTTGTGTTGCTACCATGTTGTGTTTCTACCATGTTGTTGTCATGTTGTGTTGCTACCATGTTGTTGTCATGTTGTGTTGCTACCATGTTGTTGTCATGTTGTGTTGCTACCATGTTGTGTTTCTACCATGTTGTGTTGCTACCATGTTGTTGTCATGTTGTGTTGCTACCATGTTGTGTTTCTACCATGTTGTGTTGCTACCATGTTCTGTTGTTGTCATGTTGTGTTGCTACCATGTTGTGTTTCTACCATGTTGTGTTGCTACCATGTTGTGTTTCTATCATGTTGTGTTGCTACCATGTTGTGTTTCTACCATGTTGTGTTTCTACCATGTTGTATTGCTAACATGTTATGGTGCTACCATGCTGTGTTGCTACCATGTTGTGTTGCTACCATGCTGTGTTGCTACCATGTTGTGTTGCTAACATGTTGTGTTGCTACCATGCTGTGTTGCTAACATGTTGTGGTGCTACCATGCTGTGTTGCTACCATGTTGTGTTGCTACCATGTTGTGGTGCTACCATGTTGTGTTTCTACCATGTTGTGTTGCTAACATGTTGTGTTTCTACCATGTTGTGTTGCTACCATGTTGTGTTGCTAACATGTTGTGTTTCTACCATGTTGTGTTTCTACCATGTTGTGTTGCTAACATGTTGTGTTTCTACCATGTTGTGTTTCTACCATGTTGTGTTGCTAACATGTTGTGTTTCTACCATGTTGTGTTTCTACCATGTTGTGTTGCTACGATGCTGTGTTGCTACCATGTTGTGTTGCTAACATGTTGTGTTTCTACCATGCTGTGTTGTTACCATGTTGTTGTCATGTTGTGTTTCTACCATGTTGTGTTTCTACCATGTTGTGTTGCTACGATGCTGTGTTGCTACCATGCTGTGTTTCTAACATGTTGTGTTTCTACCATGCTGTGTTTCTACCATGCTGTGTTGCTGCCATGTTGTTGTCGTAGGTCTCTCTTTATGTAGTGTTGTGTTGTCTCTCTCCTCGTGATGTGTGTTTTGTCCTTATATCTTTTATTCAATTTATTAAAATGTTTAATCCCAGCCCTCGTCCCCGAAGGAGACCTTTTTCCTTTTGCTAGGCCGTCATTGTAAATAAGAATTAGTCCTTAACTGACTTGCCTAGTTAAATAAAGGTTACATGAAATAAATACAATTTAAAACACACCGTGACAGAAACACCAATAGCAGGGTAGGGATGTGCACGGGAATTCAAACATCCAATCAGACGGTAGTATTTGAATACTTGCGTGAGGAGAAATTTTAACACTAAAAAGTAGTTGTCTAAAATATAATAAAATAAAATAAATATTAATGTGACATTGTTACATACAAGGATATACCATGACAGGTCAAATTATTAATGGAATAAAACAAACTTTTCAATTTCGTATTTTTAATTTTTTATGACCGACGCCACATAAAAGACCGGTAGCCAATCGGTAACCTTCACGCGTCGCTTGTTGTTTATGTTGGCCAATCAAAGAGACAAAGACGTTGAACGTGTAGCCAAGTGGAGTGAGAGTTCACTAACGCGAGATGGAATTAAATGGGCGAATTAAAAGTATAGCGAAATGAGAAGACGCCAGGCTACAAACGAAACAACCAACAGGTGGGCTGTGGTTTCATCTGAATGGGGTTTGGGGGAGAAAGCACAGCCTCCATTAGCCTAGCTAGCTATAGCTGACTAGCTTCTCTAAGCTACTCCAGTCAAGGCTGTTATATGGGATGATCATCACTGGGGCTGCTATACGTTAGATCGTCTTGACGACTGGAGCCGAGTCTCCTTGTCTGTTCACACACCAGCAACTGCAGCCGTCTCTCCCTCGGTCAGCAGAGCTCAGGTTAAAAACCTAAAATAAAAAAACGCATTTAACCGACATAAAAAAAAAAAACTAGGTATGATACTATTTGAATAAGTGAAATAATTCAAATCCCCATCCCTAATATACAGACGCGGAGGGGGGCATTTGGGACTCAGGTCCACTGTTGATCTTTACCACCTTGTTTACTCAGCACTGGGTGTGAACATAGAAACAGATACCATGTCAGGGAGGACTCGGAGCACAACGTTGTTGTTTGCTTGGGTTGCTGTGGTTGGTTGCACACAGCAAACACAATGCACAGAGGAGGGGGTGGGGGGGCAGAGGGAGAGAGGGAGAGAGGGGAGGGGGGGTGGGGGGGGCAGAGGGAGAGAGAGGATGGGAGTGGGGGGGCAGAGGGAGGAGAGAGAGAGGATGGGGGTGGGGGGGCAGAGGGAGAGAGAGGATGGGGGTGGGGGCAGGGGAGAGAGAGCAGGCAGGGGGGGTGGGGGGGCAGAGGGAGAGAGGGAGAGAGGGTGGGGGGGGCAGAGGGAGAGAGGGAGAGAGAGGATGGGGGTGGGGGGCAGAGGGAGAGAGGGATGGGAGTGGCAGAGGGAAAGGGAGAGAGGGAGAGAGAGGACGGGGGGTGGGTGGGGGGCAGAGGGAAGGGGAGAGAGGGAGAGAGAGGACGGGGGTGGGGGGGGGGGGGCAGAGGGAAAGGGAGAGAGGGAGAGAGAGGATGGGGGTGGGGGTGGGGGCAGAGGGAAAGGGAGAGAGAGGGGGGCAGAGGGAAAGGGAGAGCGGGAGAGAGAGGACAGGGGTGGGGGGAGAGGGAAAGGGAGAGAGGACGGGGGTGGGGGGCAGAGGGAAAGGGAGAGAGGGAGAGAGGGATGGGGGTGGGGGGGGGCAGAGGGAAAGGGAGAGAGAGGGGGGGCAGAGGGAAAGGGAGAGCGGGAGAGAGAGGACAGGGGTGGGGGGAGAGGGAAAGGGAGAGAGAGGACGGGGGTGGGGGGCAGAGGGAAAGGGAGAGAGGGAGAGAGAGGACGGGGGGGGGGGGAGGGAGAGAGGGGCCAGGGCTGTGTGTATAACCCTCTCTCTGGACTGTGTTGGGAGCTGCTGTGAGGGCAGATATCAGGTTACACCTCCCGTCTGTGTCCCCGTCTCCAGGGACAGGATCAGGTGGATTCCCTCGATGAGAGGGCCTCACAAGGCAGACACTCCAGATTTAATTATAAGCTTTAAAGAGGATTATTAAGCACTCGGAGCCAGGCGACACGGCGCAGGGAGGAGGAGAGGAGAGAGGGAGGAGAAGGAAGAGGCACCCCCTTCTACTGATGCTCTGACCGTTTAGTCAAGGTAAGGGGGAGGGGAGGAGGAAAGAGGAGTGGGAAGACAGCGAGAGACAAGAGACCAGAGAGATATATTTACCTGGGCAAGGAAGCATACTGTCGCTCCACCTCTTCGTAGCGTGGAGCTAGACGATGATCAGGCCCAGGTCCAGCCACTCTCACCTGTTACCAAGGAGAGGAGAGAGAGAGAGATACAGAGAGAGAGAGAGAGAGAGAGAGAGAGAGAGACAGAGAGAGAGAGAGAGAGAGAGACAGAGAGACAGAGATACAGAGATACAGAGAGAGACAGACAGAGAGAGAGAGAGAGAGAGACAGAGAGAGAGACAGAGAGAGACAGAGAGAGAGAGAGAGAGACAGAGAGAGAGAGAGAGAGAGAGAGAGAGAGAGAGAGAGAGAGAGAGAGAGAGAGAGACAGAGAGAGAGAGAGAGACAGAGAGAGAGAGAGATAGAGAGAGACAGAGAGAGAGAGAGAGAGAGAGAGAGAGAGAGAGAGAGAGAGAGACAGAGAGAGAGAGAGAGAGAGAGAGAGAGACAGAGAGAGAGAGAGAGGACACTGGGTCAGTAAGTGGATAACTATTATGAATGAAGTTACACACAGTCTCCACCGTAGCCTCTAGCTGTCATACAATTACTCCATGGGTCACGAGGAGGTTGTCACTCAATGCTGAGACAGCTCCTTACTCAGATGGCTAACTAGCTAGCTCAGGGGTCTGTAATCAGGGAGTTGGAGAAGGGAAAGGAGAGACAGGGGCTCAGTAAACCTGGTTATTAGGGATTTAAAGTTTTAGCCCCATGAGATCGGGCGGAGGGGTGCAGGCTCTCCATCCCAGATGATGTTGGTAAAAACTGGAAGGAGGCGACTAAGTCGCCCTAACTCACGTCTCATACACCCCTCCACCCCTCCACCCCTAGCCCCGTCTCAACTCCTAGCCCCGTCTCAACTCCTAGCCCCGTCTCAATCCCTAGCCCCGTCTCAACTCCTAGCCCCGTCCCCACCCCTAGCCCCGTCTCCACCCCTAGCCCCGTCTCCAATCCTAGCCCCGTCTCAACCCCTAGCCCCGTCTCAACTCCTAGCCCCATCTCAACCCCTAGCCCCGTCTCCACCCCTAGCCCCGTCTCCAAACCTAACCCCTAGCCCCGTCTCAACTCCTAGGCCCCCCTAGTCTCAACTCCTAGCCCCGTCTCCAAACCTAACCCCTAGCCCCGTCTCAACTCCTAGCCCCGTCTCAACGCCTAGCCCCGTCTCAACTCCTAGCCCCGTCTCAACTCCTAGCCCCGTCTCCACCCCTAGTCCAGCCTCCACCCATAGCCCCGTCTCAACTCCTAGCCCCGTCTCCAAACCTAACCCCTAGCCCCGTCTCAACTCCTAGCCCCGTCTCAACCCTAGCCCCGTCTCAACCCCTAGCCCCGTCTCAACTCCTAGCCCCGTCTCCAAACCTAACCCCTAGCCCCGTCTCAACTCCTAGCCCCGTCTCAAACCTAGCCCCGTCTCAACTCCTAGCCCCGTCTCAACTCCTAGCCCCGTCTCAACTCCTAGCCCCGTCTCCACCCCTAGTCCAGCCTCCACCTATAGCCCCGTCTCAACTCCTTGCCCCGTCTCCACCCCTAGTCCAGCCTCCACCCCTAGCCCCGTCTCCACCCCTAGCCCCGTCTCCACCCCTAGTCCAGCCTCCACCCCTAGCCCCGTCTCAACTCCTAGCCCCGTCTCAATTCCTAGCCCCGCCTCATTCCTAGCCCCGTCTCAACTCCTAGCCCCATCTCCACCCCTATGCCAGCCCCCACTCCTAGCCCCCCCTCAACACCTAGCCCCCTCTCCACCCCTAGTCCAGCCTCCACCCCTAGCCCTGTCTCAACTCCTAGCCCCGTCTCAACTCCTAGCCCCGTCTCAACCCCTAGCCCCGTCTCCACTCCTAGCCACGTCTCCACCCTAGTCCAGCCTCCACCCCCTAGCCCTGTCTCCACCCCTAGTCCAGCCTCCACCCCCAGCCCCGTCTCAACTCCTAGCCCCGTCTCAACTCCTAGCCCCGTCTCAACTCCTAGCCCCATCTCCAAACCTAACCCCTAGCACCGTCTCCAAACCTAACCCCAGCCCCATCTCCAAACCTAACCCCCATCTCCAAACCTAACCCCCTCTCCAAACCTAACCCCCAGCCCCAGCCCCATCTCCAAACCTAACCCCCAGCCCCATCTCCAAACTTAACCCCAAGCCCCATCACTAGCCCTAACCCCTAGCCCCATTACTAGCCCTAACCCCTAGCCCCATCAATAGCCCTAACTCCCAGCCCCACCTCCAAACCTAACCCCTAGTCCCATTACTAGCCCTAAACCCTAGCCCCATCTCCAAACCTAACCCCTAGCCCCATTACTAGCCCTAACCCCTAGCCCCATTACTAGCCCTAACCCCTAGCCCCATTACTAGCCCTAACCCCTAGCCCCATCAATAGCCCTAACTCCCAGCCCCACCTCCAAACCTAACCCCTAGTCCCATTACTAGCCCTAAACCCTAGCCCCATCTCCAAACGTAACCCCTAGCCCCATTACTAGCCCTAACCCCTAGCCCCATTACTAGCCCTAACCCCTAGCTCCATCAATAGCCCTAACCCCCATCTCCAAACCTAACCCCCAGCCCCATCTCCAAACCTAAACCCTAGCCCCATCACTAGCCCTAACCCCTAGCCCCATTACTAGCCCTAACCCCCAGTCCCGTCTCCAAACCTAACCCCTAGCCCCATCACTAGCCCTAACCCCTAGCCCCATTACTAGCCCTAACCCCCAGCCCCATCTCCAAACCTAACCCCTAGCCCCATTACTAGCCCTAAACCCCAGCCCCATCACTAGCCCTAACCCCTAGCCCCATCTCCAAGCCTAACTCCTAGCCCCATCTCCAAACCTAACCCCTAGCCCCATCACTAGCCCTAACCCCTAGCCCCATCACTAGCCCTAACCCCTAGCCCCATCTCCAAGCCTAACTCCTAGCACCGTCTCCAAACCTAACCCCCAGCCCCATCTCCAAACCTAACCCCTAGCTCATTACTAGCCCTAACCCTAGCCCCATCTCCAAGCCTAACTCCTAGCCCCATTACTAGCCCTAACCCCTAGCCCCATTACTAGCCCTAATCCCCAGCCCCGTCTCCAAACCTATCCCTAGCCCCAATACTAGCCCTAACCCTAGCCCCATTACTAGCCCTAACCCCCAGCCCCGTCTCCAAACCTAACCCCTAGCCCCATTACTAGCGCTAACCCCTAGCCCCTTACTAGCCCTAACCCCCAGCCCCGTCTCCAAACCTAACCCCTAGCCCCATTACTAGCGCTAACCCCTAGCCCCATTACTAGCCCTAACCCCTAGCCCCATTACTAGCCCTAACCCCTAGCCCCATTACTAGTCCTAACCCCCAGCCCCGTCTCCAAACCTAACCCCTAGCCCCAATACTAGCCCTAACCCCTAGCCCCATTACTAGCCCTAACCCCCAGCCCCGTCTCCAAACCTAACCCCTAGCCCCATTACTAGCGCTAACCCCTAGCCCCTTACTAGCCCTAACCCCAGCCCCGTCTCCAAACCTAACCCCTAGCCCCATTACTAGCGCTAACCCCTAGCCCCATTACTAGCCCGAACCCCGGTTTCATCCCCTGACAGAGGAAGAGGCAGATTAAGTGAGCCGTATTACATTTGCAGCTAGATGAGCAATTTAAGAGAGAAGAGCTTATCCTCTCTACCATTCAACAGTGTTTCTGGTTTCTACAGATCTCAGCCTCCTTCACAGCAACACGGTTTGTTCACACCAACCACATCATCATATTTCTCTAATGTACATCACATTCAAGCTGCCATTCAGGTTGAAATTATAAAGACTCCTTTTCACCCCACTAAGAGGATAGAGTGATAGAAGTTTGAGAGAGAAAGTGAAGAAGAAAGGGAGAGAGAGTGGGGGAGAGAGGGAGGGAGAGAGGAGAGAGAGAGAGAGGGAGAGAGAGAGGGGGAGGGAGAGAGATGGAGAGAGGAGAGAGAGGAGAGAGAGGTGAGAGAGTGAGAGGGAGAGAGAAGGAGAGAGAGTGAGAGGGAGAGATGGAGAGAGAGAGATGGAGAGAGAGAGAGAGGGAGGGAGGAGAGAGATGGAGGGGAGTGAGAGATGGAAGAGGGAGGGAGTGAGAGAGATTGAGAGGAGGGAGAGAGAGAGAGAGAAGTGAGAAAGATGGAGAGAGGGAGGAGAGAGAGAGAGAGAGAGAGAGGGAGGGAGAGAGAGAGGGAGAGAGAGAGAGATGGAGAGAGAGAGGGGAGAGAGAGAGAGAGGGAGAGAGAGAGAGAGAGAGAGAGAGAGAGAGAGAGAGAGAGAGAGAGAGAGAGAGAGAGAGAGAGAGAATGGAGAGAGATGTGGGGAGAGAGAGGAGAACTTCATGCAGAGACACAGCTAGCGATCTGAGTTAATACATTATAAACCCTGACACATAATCCAATGCAGAAATGATTCCAGTACATTTAGCAGTCCCTGACAGATGAAGGTTGGAACCATTATGGAAAACCAGCTCCTCTTTTCCGGGGGCCAGTATGAGAGGAATAGTCTCATCAGCCTCAATGAGCAGGTTTTTAAATATATGAGGGAGACTCCCTGCTCTGCCACCTCTCTCTCACACAGACTCATAATGGCAAGGCACCTGCAGGAATATAAAGTGGTGTTTTTCCTGACCGCTTAAAAAAAAACTGAAATGTCTTTACTGCTCTTATATCTCTGAGACACCACATTACCTAGCCCCGGGAATGGTAGATGAGGAGACAGGTTGACAGATGGAATGGGAGATGAGGAGACAGGTTGACAGATGGAATGGAATGAGATGAGGAGACAGGTTGACAGATGGAATGGGAGATGAGGGAGACAGGTTGACAGATGGAATGGGAGATGAGGAGACAGGTTGACAGATGGAATGGGAGATGAGGAGAAGGGTTGACAGATGGAATGGGAGATGAGGAGACAGGTTGACAGATGGAATGGGAGATGAGGAGACAGGTTGACTTAGATGGAATAGGAGAGGAGACAGGTTGACAGAATGGGAGATGAGGAGACAGGTTGACAGATGGAATGAGGAGATGACAGATGGAATGACAGGTTGACAGATGGAATGGGAGATGAGGAGACAGGTTGACAGATGGAATGGGAGATGAGAACAGGTTGACAGATGGAATGGGAGATGAGGAGACAGGTTGACAGATGGAATGGGAGATGAGGAGACAGGTTGACAGATGGAATGGGAGATTGAGATGGAGACAGGTTGACAGATGGAATGGGAGATGAGGAGAAGGGTTGACAGATGGAATGGGAGATGAGGAGACAGGTTGACAGATGGAATGGGAGATGAGGAGACAGGTTGACAGATGGAGATGGGGAGATGAGGAGACAGGAGAAGATGGAATGGACAGATGGAATGGGAGAGACAGGTTGAGGGAGACAGGTTGACAGATGGAATGGGAGATGAGGAGACAGGTTGACAGATGGAATGGGGAGATGAGGAGACAGGTTGACAGATGGAATGGGAGATGAGGAGACAGGTTGACAGATGGAATGGGAGATGAGGACAGAGGGGAGAAGAGGAGACAGGTTGACAGATGGAATGGGAGATGAGGAGACAGGTTGACAGATGGAATGGGAGATGAGGAGACAGGTTGACAGATGGAATGGGAGATGAGAGACAGGTTGACAGATGGAATGGGAGACGAGGAGACAGGTTGACAGATGGAATGGGAGATGAGGAGAAGGGTTGACAGATGGAATGGGAGATGAGGAGACAGGTTGACAGATGGAATGGGAGATGAGGAGACAGGTTGACAGATGGAATGGGAGATGAGAGACAGGTTGACAGATGGAATGGGAGATGAGGAGACAGGTTGACAGATGGAATGGGAGATGAGGAGACAGGTTGACAGATGGAATGGGAGATGAGGAGACAGGTTGACAGATGGAATGGGAGATGAGGAGACAGGTTGACAGATGGAATGGGAGATGAGGAGACAGGTTGACAGATGGAATGGGAGATGAGAGAAGGTTGACAGATGGAATGGGAGATGAGGAGACAGGGTTGACAGATGGAATGGGAGACGAGGAGACAGGTTGACAGATGGAATGGGAGATGAGGAGACAGGTTGACAGATGGAATGGGAGATGAGGAGACAGGTTGACAGATGGAATGGGAGATGAGGAGACAGGTTGACAGATGGAATGGGAGATGAGGAGAAGGGATGAGGAGAAGGGTTGACAGATGGAATGGGAGATGAGGAGACAGGTTGACAGATGGAATGGGAGATGAGATGGAGACAGGTTGACAGATGGAATGGGAGATGAGGAGACAGGTTGACAGATGGAATGGGAGATGAGGAGACAGGTTGACAGATGGAATGGGAGATGAGGAGACAGGTTGACAGATGGAATGGGAGATGAGGAGACAGGTTGACAGATGGAATGGGAGATGAGGAGACAGGGAATTGACAGGTTGATGGAATGGGAGATGAGGAGACAGGTTGACAGATGGAATGGGAGATGAGGAGACAGGTTGACAGATGGAATGGGAGATGAGGAGACAGGTTGACAGATGGAATGGGAGATGAGGAATGAGACAGGTTGACAGATGGAATGGGAGATGAGGAGATGGAGGGTTGACAGATGGAATGGGAGATGAGGAGACAGGTTGACAGATGGAATGGAGAAGATGAATGGAGAGAAGGTTGACAGATGGAATGGGAGATGAGGAGACAGGTTGACAGATGGAATGGGAGATGAGGAGACAGGTTGACAGATGGAATGGGAGATGAGGAGAATGGGATGAGGAGAAGGGTTGACAGATGGAATGGGAGATGAGGAGACAGGTTGACAGATGGAATGGGAGATTGACAGATGGGAGAGATGAGGAGACAGGTTGACAGATGGAATGGGAGATGAGGAGACAGGTTGACAGATGGAATGGGAGATGAGGAGACAGATGGAATGGGAGATGGAGAAGGGTTGACAGATGGAATGGGAGATGAGGAGACAGGTTGACAGATGGAATGGGAGATGAGGAGACAGGTTGACAGATGGAATGGGAGATGAGGAGACAGGTTGACAGATGGAATGGGAGATGAGGAGACAGGTTGACAGATGGAATGGGAGATGAGGAGACAGGTTGACAGATGGAATGGGAGATGAGGAGACAGGTTGACAGATGGAATGGGAGATGAGGAGACAGGTTGACAGATGGAATGGGAGATGAGGAGACAGGTTGACAGATGGAATGGGAGATGAGGAGACAGGTTGACAGATGGAATGGGAGATGAGGAGACAGGTTGACAGATGGAATGGGAGATGAGGAGACAGGTTGACAGATGGAATGGGAGATGAGGAGACAGGTTGACAGATGGAATGGGAGATGAGGAGACAGGTTGACAACCACATCATTGGAATGTACAGGATATGAAATCCAACAGGTTAACATGTGGGAGGGGGGAAACTGACTGCCTTGTTGACAGATGGAATGGGAGCCTCCAAGACTTCTCCAGAGAGCAGGGAATGGGGGACATGACAGACAGTGTCAGGGCCTTTTGAGCCATGCAGAAGAGGAACCACACCTTAACACCACTAAGTGACGAATCAATACCTACAGCCTGATGAGTACGACGGAAGACCAAGGTCAACAACCACAGCCTGTTCTGAGGGTTGTAATACAACCCAGCCTGTTCTGAGGGTGGTAATACAACAGCCTGTTCTGAGGGTGGTAATACAACAGCCTGTTCTGGTGAGGGTGGCATACAACCCAGCCTGTTCCGAGGGTGGTAATACAACCCAGCCTGTTCTGAGGGAATGGTAATACAACCACAGGCCTGTTCTGAGGGTGGTAATACAACCAGCCTGTTCTGAGGGGTAATACAACCCAGCCTGTTCTGAGGGTGGCAATACAACCCAGCCTGTTCTGAGGGTGGTAATACAACCCAGCCTGTTCTGACAACCCAGCCTGTTCTGAGGGTGGAGATGACCCAGCCTGTTCTGAGGGTGGTAAACCCAGCCTGTTCCGAATGGGAATACAACCCAGCCTGTTCCGAGGGTGGTAATACAACCCAGCCTGTTCCGAGGGTGGTAATACAACCCAGCCTGTTCTGAGGGTGGCAATACAACCCAGCCTGTTCTGAGGGTGGTAATACAACCACGGCCTGTTCTGAGGGTGGTAATACAACCCAGCCTGTTCTGAGGGTGGTAATACAACCCAGCCTGTTCTGGAGGGTGGTAATGGGAGCCTGTTCTGAGGGTGGTAATACAACCACAGCCTGTTCTGAGGGTGGTAATACAACCCAGCCTGTTCTGAGGGTGGTGAGAGGGAACCCAGCCTGTTCTGAGGGTGGTAATACAACCCTGCCTGTTCTGGAGGGGTAATACAACCCAGCCTGTTCTGAGGGTGGCAATACAACCACGGCCTGTTCTGAGGGTGGTAATACAACCCAGCCTGTTCTGAGGGTGGGAATACAACCCAGCCTGTTCTGGAGGGTGGTAATACAACCCAGCCTGTTCTGAGGGTGGTAATACAACCACAGCCTGTTCTGAGGGTGGTAATACAACCCAGCCTGTTCTGAGGGTGGTAATACAACCCAGCCTGTTCTGAGGGTGGTAATACAACCCTGCCTGTTCTGAGGGTGGTAATACAACCCAGCCTGTTCTGAGGGTGGTAATACAACCCAGCCTGTTCTGAGGGTGGTAATACAACCCAGCCTGTTCCGAGGGTGGTAATACAACCCAGCCTGTTCTGAGGGTGGTAATACAACCCAGCCTGTTCTGAGGGTGGTAATACAACCCAGCCTGTTCCGAGGGTGGTAATACAACCCAGCCTGTTCCGAGGGTGGGAATACAACCCAGCCTGTTCCGAGGTACAACCCAGCCTGTTCTGAGGGTGGTAATACAACCCAGCCTGTTCTGAGGGTGGTAATACAACCCAGCCTGTTCCGAGGGTGGTAATACAACCCAGCCTGTTCTGAGGGTGGTAATACAACCCAGCCTGTTCTGAGGGTGGTAATACAACCCAGCCTGTTCTGAGGGTGGTAATACAACCCAGCCTGTTCTGGGGTGGTAATACAACCCAGCCTGTTCTGAGGGTGGTAATACAACCCAGCCTGTTCTGAGGGTGGTAATACAACCACAGCCTGTTCTGAGGGTGGTAATACAGCCACAGCCTGTTGTGAGGGTGGTAATACAATTGGAGATTGGAGGAGAGGAGAGGAGAGGAAGGATACCTGCCTGCTACCCCAGCCTCCTCTCGAGGTAATGGCCTACAGAAAAACCATTTCACGGCATGCCGAGCAAAGGAGAGGGAATGAGAAGCAAGTCAGTCAGAAGGGAAGGGCCATCGGCTCCACTGCTTTCACAGCCAGTCAGTCAGTCATACAGCCAGTCAGTCATACAGCCAGTCAGTCAGTCAGTCAGTCATACAGCCAGTCAGTCATACAGCCAGTCAGTCAGTCAGTCAGTCATACAGCCAGTCAGTCAGGGAATGAGAAGCAAGTCAGTCAGAAGGGCCATCGGCTCCACTGCTTTCTGGTTGTCTCAGACCCCTCCATTTACCTCGCCTGTGTCCCAAATGACACACTATTCCCTGCTTAGTGCACTACGTTTCACCAGAGCACTACGTTTCACCAGTGCACTACATTGGGAAAATGGCGGCGTTTGGGACACAAACACGGCCTTCTTCATCTTCTTCACCTCTCTGAACAGAGCCATTCCTACAGACACAGCCGACACACGTCACATCCCAGCAGGTAGGACCCGGTTCAGATGACTTCATCCAATACAAGGTCCTTCACCGGATTATCCCGAGGAGGAGAGGTGGCCTGAAATATGCCTGTGGGTATTACGTGAAAGGCCCTATTTTAAGAGCTGATGGGTATGGTACTGAGTGTCTCGCACACACACACACATACGGCACGCACACACACACACACACACACACACACACACACACACACACACACACACACACACACACACACACACACACACACACACACACACACACTACGGTAAATCCTAGCCATGACATGTGAGAGACCTGGCTCATTATTAATATCAGTTCTGATGAATGTCCTCCAGTAATACCACTCACAGTCTCAGAGCAGAGCATCCTAGTCGTAAAACACATTCAGTCATCCAGCCAGTCAGTCAGTCAGTCAGCCCAGTCAGCCAACCAGCCAGCCCAGTCATCCAGCCAGTCAGCCAACCAGTCAGTCAGTCAGTCAGTCAGCCCAGTCAGCCAACCAGCCAGCCCAGTCATCCAGCCAGTCAGCCAACCAGCCAGCCCAGTCATCCAGCCAGTCAGCCAACCAGTCAGTCAGTCAGCCAACCAGTCAGCCAACCAGTCAGTCAGTCAGTCAGCCCAGTCATCCAGCCAGTCAGCCAACCAATCAGTCAGCCAGCCAGCTAGTCACTCCTCCTGGATTTGGAGCCAGTCACTCCTCTTGGAGCCAGTCACTCATCCTGGATTTGGAGCCAGTTACTCCTCCTGGATTTGGAGCCAGTCACTCCTCCTGGATTTGGAGCCAGTCACTCCTCCTGGATTTGGAGCCAGTCACTCCTCCTGGATTTGGAGCCAGTCACTCCTCCTGGATTTGGAGCCAGTCACTCCTATTGGAGCCAGTCACTCCTCTTGGAGCCAGTCACTCCTCTTGGATTTGGAGCCAGTCACTCCTCCTGGATTTGGAGCCAGTCACTCCTATTGGAGCCAGTCACTCCTCTTGGAGCCAGTCACTCCTCTTAGAGCCAATCACTCCTCCTGGTTTGGAGCCAGTCATTCCTCCTGGATTTGAAGCCAGTCACTCCTCCTGGATTTGGAGCCAGTCACTCCTCTTGGAGCCAGTCACTCCTCTTGGAGCCAGTCACTCTTCTTGGAGCCAGTCACTCCTCCTGGATTTGGAGCCAGTCACTCCTCTTGGAGCCAGTCACTCCTCTTGGAGCCAGTCACTCCTCTTGGAGCCAGTCACTCCTCTTGGAGCCAGTCACCCTTCCTGGATTTGAAGCCAGTCACTACTCCTGGATTTGAAGCCAGTCACTACTCCTGGATTTGAAGCCAGTCACTCCTCTTGGAGCCAGTCACTCCTCCTGGATTTGAAGCCAGTTACTACTCCTGGATTTGGAGCCAGTCACTCCTCTTGAAGCCAGTCACTACTCCTGGATTTGAAGCCAGTCACTCCTCTTGGAGCCTATCACCCTTCCTGGATTTGAAGCCAGTCACTACTCCTGGATTTGAAGCCAGTCACTCCTCTTGGAGCCAGTCACTCCTCCTGGATTTGAAGCCAGTTACTACTCCTGGATTTGGAGCCAGTCACTCCTCTTGAAGCCAGTCACTCCTCCTGGATTTGAAGCCAGTTACTACTCCTGGATTTGGAGCCAGTCACTACTCCTGGAATTGAAGCCAGTTACTACTCCTGGATTTGAAGCCAGTCACTCCTCCTGGATTTGAAGCCAGTCACTACTCCTGGATTTGAAGCCAGTTACTACTCCTGGATTTGAAGCCAGTTACTACTCCTGGATTTGAAGCCTGTCACTACTCCTGGATTTGGAGCCAGTCACTCCTCTTGGAGCCAGTCACTCCTCCTGGATTTGGAGCCAGTCACTCCTCTTGGAGCCAGTCACTCCTCTTGGATTTGGAGCCAGTCACTCCTCCTGGATTTGGAGCCAGTCACTCCTCTTGGAGCCAGTCACACCTCTTGGTTTGGAGCCAGTCACTCCTCCTGGATTTGGAGCCAGTCACTCCTCTTGGAGCCAGTCACTCCTCTTGGATTTGGAGCCAGTCACTCCTCCTGGATTTGGAGCCAGTCACTCCTATTGGAGCCAGTCACTCCTCTTGGAGCCAGTCACTCCTCTTAGAGCCAATCACTCCTCCTGGATTTGGAGCCAGTCATTCCTCCTGGATTTGAAGCCAGTCACTCCTCCTGGATTTGGAGCCAGTCACTCCTCTTGGAGCCAGTCACTCCTCTTGGAGCCAGTCACTCTTCTTGGAGCCAGTCACTCCTCCTGGATTTGGAGCCAGTCACTCCTCTTGGAGCCTGTCACTCCTCTTGGAGCCAGTCACTCCTCTTGGAGCCAGTCACCCTTCCTGGATTTGAAGCCAGTCACTACTCCTGGATTTGAAGCCAGTCACTCCTCTTGGAGCCAGTCACTCCTCCTGGATTTGAAGCCAGTTACTACTCCTGGATTTGGAGCCAGTCACTCCTCTTGAAGCCAGTCACTACTCCTGGATTTGAAGCCAGTCACTCCTCTTGGAGCCTATCACCCTTCCTGGATTTGAAGCCAGTCACTACTCCTGGATTTGAAGCCAGTCACTCCTCTTGGAGCCAGTCACTCCTCCTGGTTTGAAGCCAGTTACTACTCCTGGATTTGGAGCCAGTCACTCCTCTTGAAGCCAGTCACTCCTCCTGGATTTGAAGCCAGTTACTACTCCTGGATTTGGAGCCAGTAACTACTCCTGGATTTGAAGCCAGTTACTACTCCTGGATTTGAAGCCAGTCACTCCTCCTGGATTTGAAGCCAGTCACTACTCCTGGATTGAAGCCAGTTACTACTCCTGGATTTGAAGCCAGTTACTACTCCTGGATTTGAAGCCTGTCACTACTCCTGGATTTGGAGCCAGTCACTCCTCTTGGAGCCAGTCACTCCTCCTGGATTTGGAGCCAGTCACTCCTCTTGGAGCCAGTCACTCCTCTTGGAGCCAGTCACTCCTCTTGGATTTGGAGCCAGTCACTCCTCCTGGATTTGGAGCCAGTCACTCCTCTTGGAGCCAGTCACTCCTCTTGGATTTGGAGCCAGTCACTCCTCCTGGATTTGGAGCCAGTCACTCTCTTGGAGCCAGTCACTCCTCTTGGATTTGGAGCCAGTCACTCCTCCTGGATTTGGAGCCAGTCACTCCTCTTGGAGCCAGTCACTCCTCCTGGATTTGGAGCCAGTTACTCCTCCTGGATTTGGAGCCAGTCACTCCTCTTGGAGCCAGTCACTCCTCTTGGATTTGGAGCCAGTCACTCCTCCTGGATTTGGAGCCAGTCACTCCTCTTGGAGCCAGTCACTCCTCTTGGATTTGGAGCCAGTCACTCCTCTTGGAGCCAGTCACTCCTCCTGGATTTGGAGCCAGTCACTCCTCCTGGTTTGAAGCCAGTCACTCCTCTTGGAGCCAGTCACTCCTCCTGGATTTGGAGCCAGTCACTCCTCTTGGAGCCAGTCACCCTTCCTGGATTTGAAGCCAGTCACTCCTCCTGGATTTGGAGCCAGTCACTCCTCTTGGAGCCAGTCACTCCTCTTGGATTTGAAGCCAGTCACTCCTCCTGGATTTGAAGCCAGTCACTCCTCCTGGATTTGGAGCCAGTCACTCCTCCTGGATTTGAAGCCAGTCACTCCTCCTGGATTTGGAGCCAGTTACTCCTCCTGGATTTGGAGCCAGTCACTCCTCCTGGATTTGGAGCCAGTCACTCCTCCTGGATTTGGAGCCAGTCACTCCTCCTGGATTTGGAGCCAGTCACTCCTCCTGGATTTGGAGCCAGTCACTCCTATTGGAGCCAGTCACTCCTCTTGGAGCCAGTCACTCCTCTTGGATTTGGAGCCAGTCACTCCTCCTGGATTTGAGCCAGTCACTCCTATTGGAGCCAGTCACTCCTCTTGGAGCCAGTCACTCCTCTTAGAGCCAATCACTCCTCCTGGATTTGGAGCCAGTCATTCCTCCTGGATTTGAAGCCAGTCACTCCTCCTGGTTTGGAGCCAGTCACTCCTCTTGGAGCCAGTCACTCCTCTTGGAGCCAGTCACTCTTCTTGGAGCCAGTCACTCCTCCTGGATTTGGAGCCAGTCACTCCTCTTGGAGCCAGTCACTCCTCTTGGAGCCAGTCACTCCTCTTGGAGCCAGTCACCCTTCCTGGATTTGAAGCCAGTCACTACTCCTGGATTTGAAGCCAGTCACTACTCCTGGTTTGAAGCCAGTCACTCCTCTTGGAGCCAGTCACTCCTCCTGGATTTGAAGCCAGTTACTACTCCTGGATTTGGAGCCAGTCACTCCTCTTGAAGCCAGTCACTACTCCTGGATTTGAAGCCAGTCACTCCTCTTGGAGCCTATCACCCTTCCTGGATTTGAAGCCAGTCACTACTCCTGGTTTGAAGCCAGTCACTCCTCTTGGAGCCAGTCACTCCTCCTGGTTTGAAGCCAGTTACTACTCCTGGATTTGGAGCCAGTCACTCCTCTTGAAGCCAGTCACTCCTCCTGGATTTGAAGCCAGTTACTACTCCTGGATTTGGAGCCAGTAACTACTCCTGGATTTGAAGCCAGTTACTACTCCTGGATTTGAAGCCAGTCACTCCTCCTGGATTTGAAGCCAGTCACTACTCCTGGATTTGAAGCCAGTTACTACTCCTGGTTTGAAGCCAGTTACTACTCCTGGATTTGAAGCCTGTCACTACTCCTGGATTTGGAGCCAGTCACTCCTCTTGGAGCCAGTCACTCCTCCTGGATTTGGAGCCAGTCACTCCTCTTGGAGCCAGTCACTCCTCTTGGAGCCAGTCACTCCTCTTGGATTTGGAGCAGATCACTCCTCCTGGATTTGGAGCCAGTCACTCCTCTTGGAGCCAGTCACTCCTCTTGGATTTGAGCCAGTCACTCCTCCTGGATTTGGAGCCAGTCACTCCTCTTGGAGCCAGTCACTCCTCTTGGATTTGGAGCCAGTCACTCCTCCTGGATTTGGAGCCAGTCACTCCTCTTGGAGCCAGTCACTCCTCCTGGATTTGGAGCCAGTTACTCCTCCTGGATTTGGAGCCAGTCACTCCTCTTGGAGCCAGTCACTCCTCTTGGATTTGGAGCCAGTCACTCCTCCTGGATTTGGAGCCAGTCACTCCTCTTGGAGCCAGTCACTCCTCTTGGATTTGGAGCCAGTCACTCCTCTTGGAGCCAGTCACTCCTCCTGGATTTGGAGCCAGTCACTCCTCCTGGATTTGAAGCCAGTCACTCCTCTTGGAGCCAGTCACTCCTCCTGGATTTGGAGCCAGTCACTCCTCTTGGAGCCAGTCACCCTTCCTGGATTTGAAGCCAGTCACTCCTCCTGGTTGGAGCCAGTCACTCCTCTTGGAGCCAGTCACTCCTCTTGGATTTGAAGCCAGTCACTCCTCCTGGATTTGAAGCCAGTCACTCCTCCTGGATTTGGAGCCAGTCACTCCTCCTGGATTTGAAGCCAGTCACTCCTCCTGGATTTGGAGCCAGTTACTCCTCCTGGATTTGGAGCCAGTCACTCCTCCTGGATTTGGAGCCAGTCACTCCTCCTGGATTTGGAGCCAGTCACTCCTCCTGGATTTGGAGCCAGTCACTCCTCCTGGATTTGGAGCCAGTCACTCCTATTGGAGCCAGTCACTCCTCTTGGAGCCAGTCACTCCTCTTGGATTTGGAGCCAGTCACTCCTCCTGGATTTGGAGCCAGTCACTCCTATTGGAGCCAGTCACTCCTCTTGGAGCCAGTCACTCCTCTTAGAGCCAATCACTCCTCCTGGATTTGGAGCCAGTCATTCCTCCTGGATTTGAAGCCAGTCACTCCTCCTGGATTTGGAGCCAGTCACTCCTCTTGGAGCCAGTCACTCCTCTTGGAGCCAGTCACTCTTCTTGGAGCCAGTCACTCCTCCTGGATTTGGAGCCAGTCACTCCTCTTGGAGCCAGTCACTCCTCTTGGAGCCAGTCACTCCTCTTGGAGCCAGTCACCCTTCCTGGATTTGAAGCCAGTCACTACTCCTGGATTTGAAGCCAGTCACTACTCCTGGATTTGAAGCCAGTCACTCCTCTTGGAGCCAGTCACTCCTCCTGGATTTGAAGCCAGTTACTACTCCTGGATTTGGAGCCAGTCACTCCTCTTGAAGCCAGTCACTACTCCTGGATTTGAAGCCAGTCACTCCTCTTGGAGCCTATCACCCTTCCTGGATTTGAAGCCAGTCACTACTCCTGGATTTGAAGCCAGTCACTCCTCTTGGAGCCAGTCACTCCTCCTGGATTTGAAGCCAGTTACTACTCCTGGATTTGGAGCCAGTCACTCCTCTTGAAGCCAGTCACTCCTCCTGGATTTGAAGCCAGTTACTACTCCTGGATTTGGAGCCAGTCACTACTCCTGGATTTGAAGCCAGTTACTACTCCTGGATTTGAAGCCAGTCACTCCTCCTGGTTTGAAGCCAGTCACTACTCCTGGATTTGAAGCCAGTTACTACTCCTGGATTTGAAGCCAGTTACTACTCCTGGATTTGAAGCCTGTCACTACTCCTGGATTTGGAGCCAGTCACTCCTCTTGGAGCCAGTCACTCCTCCTGGATTTGGAGCCAGTCACTCCTCTTGGAGCCAGTCACTCCTCTTGGAGCCAGTCACTCCTCTTGGATTTGGAGCCAGTCACTCCTCCTGGATTTGGAGCCAGTCACTCCTCTTGGAGCCAGTCACTCCTCTTGGATTTGGAGCCAGTCACTCCTCCTGGATTTGGAGCCAGTCACTCCTCTTGGAGCCAGTCACTCCTCTTGGATTTGGAGCCAGTCACTCCTCCTGGATTTGGAGCCAGTCACTCCTATTGGAGCCAGTCATTCCTCCTGGATTTGAAGCCAGTCACTCCTCCTGGATTTGGAGCCAGTCACTCCTCTTGGAGCCAGTCACTCCTCTTGGAGCCAGTCACTCTTCTTGGAGCCAGTCACTCCTCCTGGATTTGGAGCCAGTCACTCCTCTTGGAGCCAGTCACTCCTCTTGGAGCCAGTCACTCCTCTTGGAGCCACTCACCCTTCCTGGATTTGAAGCCAGTCACTACTCCTGGTTTGAAGCCAGTCACTACTCCTGGATTTGAAGCCAGTCACTCCTCTTGGAGCCAGTCACTCCTCCTGGATTTGAAGCCAGTTACTACTCCTGGATTTGGAGCCAGTCACTCCTCTTGAAGCCAGTCACTACTCCTGGATTTGAAGCCAGTCACTCCTCTTGGAGCCTATCACCCTTCCTGGATTTGAAGCCAGTCACTACTCCTGGATTTGAAGCCAGTCACTCCTCTTGGAGCCAGTC
>NW_026288983.1:0-7500 GCF_023373465.1 Oncorhynchus keta | reverse complement strand
CCTATTCCCTATATAGTGCACTACTTTAGACCAGAGCCCTATTCCCTATGTAGTACACTACTATAGACCAGAACCCTATTCCCAAAAGTGGTACTACTATAGACCAGAGCCTATTCCCTATATAATGCACTACTATAGACCAGAGCCCTATTCCCTATATAGTGGTACTACTATAGACCAGAGCCCTATTCCCTATATAATGCACTACTATAGACCAGAGCCCTATTCCCTATATAGTGCACTACTATAGACCAGAGCCCTATTCCTATATAGTACTACTATAGACCAGAGCCTATTCCTATATAGTGCACTACTTTAGACCAGAGCCCTATTCCCTATGTAGTACACTACTATAGACCAGAACCCTATTCCCAAAAGTGGTACTACTATAGACCAGAGCCCTATTCCCTATATAGTGCACTACTATAGACCAGAGCCCTATTCCCTATATAGTGCCCTACTATAGACCAGAGCCCTATTCCCTATATAGTGCACTACTATAGACCAGAGCCCTATTCCCTATATAGTGCCCTACTATAGACCAGAGCCCTATTCCTATATAGTACTACTATAGACCAGAGCCCTATTCCCTATATAGTGCACTACTTTAGACCAGAGCCCTATTCCTATATAGTGCACTACTTTAGACCAGAGCCCTATTCCTATATAGTGCACTACTATAGACCAGAGCCCTATTCCCTATATAGTGGTACTACTATAGACCAGAGCCCTATTCCTATATAGTGGTAATACTATAGACCAGAGCCCTATTCCCTATATAGTGCTACTATAGACCAGAGCCCTATTCCCTATATAGTGTGCTACCATAGACCAGAGCCCTATTCCCTATATAGTGCACTACTATACACCAGAGCCCTATTCCTATATAGTGCACTACTATAGACCAGAGCCCTATTCCTATATAGAGTGCTACTATAGACCAGAGCCCTATTCCCTATATAGTGCACTACTATAGACCAGAGCCCTATTCCTATATAGTGTGCTACTATAGACCAGAGCCCTATTCCCTATATAGTGTGCTACTATAGACCAGAGCCCTATTCCCTATATAGTACACTACTATAGACCAGAGCCCTATTCCCTATATAGTACACTACTATAGACCAGAGCCCTATTCCCTATATAGTGTGCTACTATAGACCAGAGCCCTATTCCTATATAGTGGTACTACTATAGACCAGAGCCCTATTCCTATATAGTGTGCTACTATAGACCAGAGCCCTATTCCGTATATAGTGTGCTACTATAGACCAGAGCCCTATTCCCTATATAGTGGTACTACTATAGACCAGAGCCCTATTCCCTATATAGTGTGCTACTATAGACCAGAGCCCTATTCCCTATATAGTGCACTACTATACACCAGAGCCCTATTCCCTATATAGTGTGCTACTATAGACCAGAGCCCTATTCCCTATATAGTGTGCTACCATAGACCAGAGCCCTATTCCCTATATAGTGCACTACTATACACCAGAGCCCTATTCCCTATATAGTGCACTACTATAGACCAGAGCCCTATTCCCTATATAGTGTGCTACTATAGACCAGAGCCCTATTCCCTATATAGTGCACTACTATAGACCAGAGCCCTATTCCTATATAGTACACTACTATAGACCAGAGCCTATTCCCTATATAGTGCACTACTATAGACCAGAGCCCTATGGCACCATATTCCCTATATTAATTTTTATTTTGTTTTTAATTTTACCTTTATTTAACCAGGCAAGTCAGTTAAGAACAGATTCTTAATTTCAATGACGGCCTGGGAACAGTGGGTTAACTGCCTGTTCAGGGGCAGAACGACAGATTTGTACCTTGTCAGCTCGGGGTTTGAACTGCGCAACCTTCCGGTTACTAGTCCAACGCTCTAACCACTAGGCTACGCTGCCGCCCATGAAGTATATAGTGCACTACTTTCGACCAGAGCACATAGGGATCTATTCCCTATTAGCCTATTCCCTATAGGTCCCAGTCTAAAGTAGTGCACTATATAGGGAATAGGGTGCCATTTGAGATACAACCCCCCCTGGGCCGGGCTGGGAAGCTGGGCTGGGAAGCTGGACTGGGAAGCTGGGCTGGGAAGTTGGGCTGGGAAGCTGGACTGGGAAGCTGGTGTAGGAAGCTAGGCTGGGAAGCTGGGCTGGGAAGCTGGGCTGGGAAGCTGGGCTGGGAAGCTGGGGTAGGAAGCTGGGCTGGGAAGCTGGGCTGGGAAGCTGGGGTAGAAAGCTGGTCTGGGAAGCTGGACTGGGAAGCTGGACTTTGAAGCTGGAGGAGGAAGCTGGGCTGGGAAGCTGGACTGGGAAGCTGGACTTTGAAGCTGGAGTAGGAAGCTGGGCTGGGAAGCTGGACTGGGAAGCTGGGCTGGGAAGCTGGGTAGGAAGCTGGGCTGGGAAGCTGGTGTAGGAAGCTAGGCTGGAAGCTGGACTGGGAAGCTGGGCTGGGAAGCTGGTGTAGGAAGCTAGGCTGGGAAGCTGGACTGGGAAGCTGGGCTGGGAAGCTGGGGTAGGAAGCTGGGCTGGGAAGCTGGGCTGGGAAGCTGGGGTAGGAAGCTGGGCTGGGAAGCTGGACTGGGAAGCTGGACTTTGAAGCTGGAGTAGGAAGCTGGGCTGGGAAGCTGGACTGGGAAGCTGGACTTTGAAGCTGGAGTAGGAAGCTGGGCTGGGAAGCTGGACTGGGAAGCTGGGCTGGGAAGCTGGGGTAGGAAGCTGGACTGGGAAGCTGGACTGGGAAGCTGGGCTGGGAAGCTGGGGTAGGAAGCTGGGCTGGGAAGCTGGACTTTGAAGCTGGGTAAGGCTGGGCTGGGAAGCTGGACTGGGAAGCTGGACTTTGAAGCTGGAGTAGGAAGCTGGGCTGGGAAGCTGGACTGGGAAGCTGGGCTGGGAAGCTGGGGTAGGAAGCTGGGCTGGGAAGCTGGGCTGGGAAGCTGGTGTAGGAAGCTAGGCTGGGAAGCTGGGCTGGGAAGCTGGACTGGGAAGCTGGGCTAGGAAGCTGGGCTGGGAAGCTGGGGTAGGAAGCTGGGCTGGGAAGCTGGACTGGGAAGCTGGACTGGGAAGCTGGACTGGGAAGCTGGGCTGGGAAGCTGGGCTGGGAAGCTGGGCTGGGGAAGCTGGGGTAGGAAGCTGTGCTGGGAAGCTGGACTGGGAAGCTGGACTTTGAAGGTGGACTGGGAAGCTGAACTGGGAAGCTGGGCTGGGAAGCTGGACTGGGAAGCTGGGCTGGGAAGCTGGAGTAGAAGCTGGGCTGGGAAGCTGGGGTAGGAAGCTGGGCTGGGAAGCTGGACTGGGAAGCTGGGCTGGGAAGCTGGACTGGGAAGCTGGGCTGGGAAGCTGAACTGGGAAGCTGGGCTGGGAAGCTGGACTGGGAAGCTGGACTGGGAAGCTGGGCTGGGAAGCTGGGGTAGGAAGCTGGGCTGGGAAGCTGGACTGGGAAGCTGGACTTTGAAGCTGGACTGGGAAGCTGAACTGGGAAGCTGGGCTGGGAAGCTGGACTGGGAAGCTGGACTTTGAAGCTGGACTGGGAAGCTGAACTGGGAAGCTGGGCTGGGAAGCTGGACTGGGAAGCTGGACTGGGAAGTTGGGCTGGGAAGCTGGGCTGGGAAGCTGGACTGGGAAGCTGGACTGGGAAGCTGGGCTGGGAAGCTGGGCTGGGAAGCTGGACTGGGAAGTTGGGTTGGGAAGCCCCTTTACAGATAACATTGAGCATCTCACACAATTTTTAAGATGGCTGACGCCATTTAACCAGAGTCGGCAGAAATGTCTGGACCGTATGAGACTTTAAATAGGAGAAGCCACTCTAGTCATTAAAAACAGCCTTTTCTAGTCCACCTTCAGTGAATGTAGGAGGTTTAACTACGTGACATTTTCCCGATGTATTTTGTCGTGATTTATCTGACTTTATTCTGATGGTATTTGACATTTTGAATTAAAGCATTAAGATGTACTTTTGAATTTAGATCCTGGCTTTGCCCACAAACATGTTTAAAAAAAATCTGTCCAGTCAGTGTGGGTAGAGTCTAGTCAGTGTGTGGGTAGAGTCCAGTCAGTGTGTGGGTAGAGTCCAGACAGTGTGGGTAGAGTCTAGTCAGTGTGGGTAGAGTCCAGTCAGTGTGGGTAGAGTCCAGTCAGTGTGTGGGTAGAGTCAGTCAGTGTGTGGTAGAGTCCAGTCAGTGTGGGTAGAGTCCAGTCAGTGTGGGTAGAGTCAGTCAGTGTGTGGGTAGAGTCCAGTCAGTGTGGGTAGAGTCTAGTCAGTGTGTGGGTAGAGTCCAGTCAGTGTGTGTGTAGAGTCAGTCAGTGTGGGTAGAGTCCAGTCAGTGTGTGGGTAGAGTCAGTCAGTGTGTGGGTAGAGCCCAGTCAGTGTGTGGGTAGAGTCCAGTCAGTGTGGGTAGAGTCCAGTCAGTGTGGGTAGAGTCCAGTCAGTGTGTGGGTAGAGTCCAGTCAGTGTGGGTAGAGTCAGTCAGTGTGTGGGTAGAGTCCAGTCAGTGTGTGGGTAGAGTCCAGTCAGTGTGGGTAGAGTCCAGTCAGTGTGGGTAGAGTCCAGTCAGTGTGGGTAGAGTCCAGTCAGTGTGTGGGTAGAGTCCAGTCAGTGTGGGTGAGTCAGTCAGTGTGTGGGTAGAGTCCAGTCAGTGTGGGTAGAGTCCAGTCAGTGTGTGGGTAGAGTCCAGTCAGTGTGTGGGTGAGTCCAGTCAGTGTGTGGGTAGAGTCAGTCAGTGTGTGGGTAGAGTCCAGTCAGTGTGGGTAGAGTCCAGTCAGTGTGTGGGTAGAGTCCAGTCAGTGTGTGGGTAGAGCCCAGTCAGTGTGTGGGTAGAGTCCAGTCAGTGTGTGGGTAGAGTCCAGTCAGTGTGGGTAGAGTCCAGTCAGTGTGGGTAGAGTCCAGTCAGTGTGGGTAGAGTCCAGTTAGTGTGGGTAGAGTCTAGTCAGTGTGGGTAGAGTCCAGTCAGTGTGGTTAGAGTCCAGTCAGTGTGTGGGTAGAGTCAGTCAGTGTGGGTAGAGTCCAGTCAGTGTGGTAGAGTCCAGTCAGTGTGGGTAGAGTCCAGTCAGTGTGGGTAGAGTCCAGTCAGTGTGGGTAGAGTCAGTCAGTGTGGGGTAGAGTCCAGTCAGTGTGTGGGTAGAGTCCAGTCAGTGTGGGTAGAGTCCAGTCAGTGTGTGGGTAGAGTCCAGTCAGTGTGTGGTAGAGTCCAGTCAGTGTGTGGGTAGAGCCCAGTCCAGTCAGTGTGTGGGTAGAGTCCAGTCAGTGTGGGTGGGTCAGAGAGTCCAGTCAGTGTGGGTAGTGTGGGTAGCCCAGTCAGTGTGGGTAGGTCCAGTCAGTGTGGTGGAGTCCAGTCAGTGTGTGGGTAGAGTCCAGTCAGTGTGGGTAGAGTCCAGTCAGTGTGGGTAGAGTCCAGTCAGTGTGGGTAGAGTCCAGTTAGTGTGGGTAGAGTCTAGTCAGTGTGGGTAGAGTCCAGTCAGTGTGGTTAGAGTCAGTCAGTGTGTGGGTAGAGTCCAGTCAGTGTGGGTAGAGTCAGTCAGTGTGGGTAGAGTCCAGTCAGTGTGGGTAGAGTCCAGTCAGTGTGGGGTAGAGTCCAGTCAGTGTGGGGGTAGAGTCCAGTCAGTGTGTGGGTAGAGTCCAGTCAGTGTAGAGTCCAGTCAGTGTGGGTAGAGTCCAGTCAGTGTGTGGGTAGAGTCAGTCAGTGTGTGGGTAGAGTCCAGTCAGTGTGGGTAGAGTCCAGTCAGTGTGGGTAGGGTCAGTGTGGTCCAGTCAGTGTGTGGGTCAGTGGGTAGAGGTCCAGTCAGTGTGGGTAGAGTCCAGTCAGTGTGGGTAGAGTCCAGTCAGTGTGGGTAGAGTCCAGTGTGGGTAGAGTCAGTGTGTGGTAGAGTCCAGTCAGTGTGTGGGTAGAGTCCAGTCAGTGTGGGTAGAGTCCAGTGTGAGTAGAGTCAGTCAGTGTGGGTAGAGTCCAGTCAGTGTGGGTAGAGTCCAGTCAGTGTGGGGTAGAGTCCAGTCAGTGTGGGTAGAGTCCAGTCAGTGTGGGTAGAGGTCAATCAGTGTGTGGGTAGAGTCCAGTCAGTGTGGGGTAGAGTCCAGTCAGTGTGGGGTAGAGTCAGTCAGTGTGGGTAGAGTCAGTCAGTGTGGGTAGAGTCAGTCAGTGTGGGTAGAGTCCAGTCAGTGTGGGTAGAGTCCAGTCAGTGTGGGTAGAGTCCAGTCAGTGTGTGGGTAGAGTCCAGTCAGTGTGTGGGTAGAGTCCAGTCAGTGTGGGTAGAGTCCAGTCAGTGTGTGGGTAGAGTCCAGTCAGTGTGGGTAGAGTCCAGTCAGTGTGGGTAGAGTCAGTCAGTGTGGGGGTAGAGTCCAGTCAGTGTGGGTAGAGTCCAGTCAGTGTGGGTAGAGTCAGTCAGTGTGGTAGAGTCCAGTCAGTGTGGGGTAGAGTCAGTCAGTGTGGGTAGAGTCCAGTCAGTGTGGGTAGAGTCCAGTCAGTGTGTGGGTAGAGTCAGTCAGTGTGTGGGTAGAGTCCAGTCAGTGTGGGTAGAGTCCAGTCCCAGTGTGTGGGTAGAGTCCAGTCAGTGTGGGTAGAGTCCAGTCAGTGTGGGTAGAGTCAGTCAGTGTGGGTAGAGTCCAGTCAGTGTGGAGTCCAGTCAGTGTGGGTAGAGTCCAGTCAGTGTGGGTAGAGTCCAGTCAGTGTGGGTAGAGTCCAGTCAGTGTGGGTAGAGTCAGTCAGTGTGGGTAGAGTCCAGTCAGTGTGTGTGGGTAGAGTCAGTCAGTGTGGCTAGAGTCCAGTCAGTGTGTGGGTAGAGTCCAGTCAGTGTGTGGGTAGAGTCCAGTCAGTGTGGGTAGAGTCCAGTCAGTGTGTGGGTAGAGTCCAGTCAGTGTGGGTAGAGTCCAGTCAGTGTGGGTAGAGTCCAGTCAGTGTGGGTAGAGTCCAGTCAGTGTGGGTAGAGTCCAGGCAGTGTGGGTAGAGTCAGTCAGTGTGGGTAGAGTCCAGTCAGTGTGGATAGAGTCCAGTCAGTGTGGGTAGAGTCCAGTCAGTGTGGGTAGAGTCCAGTCAGTGTGGGTAGAGTCAGTCAGTGTGGTTAGAGTCCAGTCAGTGTGGGTAGAGTCCAGTCGGTGTGGGTAGAGTCCAGTCAGTGTGGGTAGAGTCCAGTCAGTGTGGGTAGAGTCCAGTCAGTGTGGGTAGAGTCCAGTCAGTGTGGGTAGAGTCAGTCAGTGTGGTTTAGAGTCAGTCAGTGTGGGGTAGAGTCCAGTCAGTGTGGGTAGAGTCCAGTCAGTGTGGGTAGAGTCCAGTCAGTGTGGGTAGAGTCAGTCAGTGTGGGTAGAGTCCAGTCAGTGTGGGTAGAGTCCAGTCAGTGTGGGTAGAGTCCAGTCAGTGTGGGTAGAGTCAGTCAGTGTGTGGGTAGAGTCCAGTCAGTGTGGGGTAGAGTCCAGTCAGTGTGGGTAGAGTCCAGTGTGGGTAGAGTCAGTCAGTGTGGTAGAGTCCAGTCAGTGTGGGTAGAGTCCAGTCAGTGTGGG